>NC_067480.1:84014948-84192448 GCF_947179515.1 Apodemus sylvaticus | reverse complement strand
TGTTCCAAGACCTTCTTTTTCTTTCTCTTTTTCCTCTGTCCTGAGGCTGTCAAGCCCAGATAAGCCTCCCACTTGGCCCTAGGATCTGGTCTCTGCAAGGACAGCATGGTTGGCTTGCCAGAGCGCTTGGGACAGAACTCCCTATTGCACGGAGCAGATGGGCCGCCCTAGGTTAAGAAACCTCACCCCCTTCACGGAGCCCCTATTAAACCTTCTGGGTTGCCAACCCAGATTTACTGTAATTCCCCATCCCGAGGACAGTTGTGTCATTTAAATGGCCAGGGTGACAGTGAGCCTTTGCTCAGCGGCAGGCAGCCGTGTCCGCAGTGGGAGAGGAGCGAAGCTGTCCCACAGGCTGTGACATGTTTCGACATATTTCACCCCAGAACATTCCCTGCTCAGTCGTAAGCATAAAGGCCGACTTAATTAAGTTGAAAGCCGAACTGTGATAAAATAATAGGTGGACATTCCAAGTACTTTGGTTATCTCTTCAGGGTAAAACCACCCCAGAGGCTACGACCTAAGTAATGCCTTTCGTCTTCCTTACAGAATGTTCTCATGGGCTGAGAGGGTTGGTTTCCAACCATGAAAATGGCCGGGTTGGCTCTCCACATCCTCCCTCTCCAGCCCCGCTTGCTCCTCAGGGGCCTTCCATGGCCACAGACTCCCTTTCCAGCAGCAGGGGACTTCGGACAAGCACATCATCCCACACATCTCCCCTCCAGTTTCTGACAGGGGCAGCCTTTCTCCTCTTGGACTTTTCAGACAAATGTCTCCTCTAGGATGTCCTCCAAGTTATTTAGGCTCTGTCCTAAATTCCTAAATTCCTAAATTCCTCTTATTTAAACAAACAAACAACACAAAACAAAACACCCCCAAAACAACAGCAACAACAACAAAAAAATCTACCCTTTCTGGACCTGAGCATCTCTCCACTTTTCAAACACTCCCTCCCCTCTCCTCTCCTCCGCCTCTCTTCCCTTCCCTTCCCCCTTCCTCTCCTTTCCCTCCCCCTTCCTCCTCCCTTCCCTTCCTTTCCCTTCCCTTCCCCCTCCACTCCCTTCCCTTCTCTCTCCCCCTTCCTTTCCTTCCCTTCCCTCCCCTCCCTTCCCCTTTCCCTCCCTTCCCTTCCTTTCCCTTTCCTTCCCCCTTCCCCTCTCTTCTCCTCCCCTTACCCCTTTCCTTCCCCTTCCCCCTCTCTTCTCCTCCCCTTACCCCTTTCTATTCCCCTCCCCCTCCCTTTCCTTCTCCCTCCCCCTTCCCTTCCCTTTCCCTCCTCCTCCCCTCTCCCTCCCTTTCCCTCCTCTTCCTTTCCTCCTCCCTCCTCTCCTTCTCCCCTCCCCTTCCCTCCTCTCCTCAACCCCTCCCTTCTCTTCAGATTTTGCCTCTTTTAATTGTTCCTTCCTTTCTTTGCCTCACCTCCTGCAATAGCAAATCACCCACAAATCTCTGAAAGGCCCAGCCAATCCCAGATTTCCTTCTCCTCTGGCTAAGAAGGTTTTCCTCAGAAATACCCTATCCCTGACCTCCAGGTCTACCTGGAGGTCCCAACACCAAGACCATCCCAACCCCAAGACCCATGGTAGATGCTTTACTTGTGGAATACAGGCCTGTCTTTACCATACTGCTTTGTTTTTAGTGACTACATACTGATTTGGTGTGTGTTTATGTGTGTGTATGTGTGTGTATGCGCATGTGTCGGTGTGTGTGTGTGTGTGTGTGTGTGTGTGTGTGTGTGTGTGCTAGTGCATGTGAGTGCATGTCATAGCATGCGAGTGGTGGTCAGAAGACAGCTTGAGTTTGAGGTAGTTTTCCCACAATGCGGGTCCTAGGGATGGAGCTCAGGTTGATGTGACCACATTTCCTCCGGAGGCAACTTGCTAGCCTGGTCCCCAACCGCTCATTTTCAGTTGGGCATTCGTTAGTGTGAGGACCGAATGCAGACTCTCTAAATGAAAGAACAGACTCACCATTCCCAGACTTCCAGATGTAATTCACAAAGCCATCTGGCTTGCCTGAATTCCCCATCCTCGCTCTCACCCAAGGCCTCTTAATATGCTAGGCAGATGCTCTACCAACGATCCCTTAGGTTTACAATAACTGAGGACTCCAATTTCTTCATATGTACAGTTACAGAGTACTTGCTATGTACTGGGTATTCTGAAAACACTTTGTCATGCTCATCAGATATTAAAGACTCGGTGAAGTGCTGTTGAGGTGGCTTAGTAGGCAAAAACATTTGCACCCAAGCCTGATTACCTCAATTTGAGTCCCTGAATCCACATGGTAGAAGAGAACTGTCCCCTGCAAGTTGGTCTCTGATCCTCCACATATGTGGTACAGTCTATGTGCCCAATAAAATAAATAAATGGAACAATAACTGTGCTAAACACTCTAATTGCATTTTACTATTCTAAACTGAAGTAATACTTTGTTTTTTTTTTTAAATTAGAAAATACCAGTGTTTTAAATTTATAAAAATTCCAGATGGGTTTGTGTCTGACTCATATTAGCGATATGATTAAATACATGGTTTATTGTTTTATTTTGTGCAATCCTAGACCTCGCTGTTGGATAACAGTGGGTACCATATCCTCAGATCCAACCTGGTAGGATACTGGCCAGAGTGGTGGACAGAAGTGGCTGGTGCTATTTGTGGAGTGTTGGCTCTGTCTGGACCTACCTTCCACCATTTCATTTGATGCTCGTACCAACTATAGGATAGAAGGCTTCTTCTGTACATAAATCCATTCAATAATTTCCTCTCAGCAATTGGTTGTTCCCTAACGGTCACCTTTTTACTTCTGTGGTGTCTGTCTATGTGGCAAGGAGCAGAAGGTACTTGAGACTTCTAGCTAATGACTTCCTTCCCCAGTTAGTGGTTAGACTGGTCACTTTGCCCCGAGGCCCTCATTTTTCTGGCCAGCCAGCATTAAGAGTGGGGTGTGCCACTCTCCCACAGTTCTTTTGTGGCTGGATCTTATGGACTGGAACTCGCTGTGTAGCCCAGGCTGGCCTCAGACTTTCCATGCTGTGGTTACAGGTCATGTCCTACCACACCTGATTCCCGGCACACTTCCTTCCGGCGCTCACCATTGGATCATCTTACACCTGAAATTCACCTGGAGGTTTTACTTTAAGATGAACTCAACTCATCCCCTACCTGTACCTACATCAATGGCATTGAAGGGAGGTAATGATGTATTTATCTTCACTATCCAAAGGAAGCATCCATCTTCCAGGAATTTTCTAGAAACTCCATCATTCAGGGCCAGGTTAAGCCCTAGGGTAAAGTTTAAAGCACCAAGCAGGAAAGGGTCACGTGGCAACTGGCTGGAAGACTTGCTATTTTAAGGACCGTGTGAGGTGTTGAGTTGGGAAATCTCCAACTGGCTAGAACAGAAAACCCTGTAAACCACATAGACACACACCCCTTTTTAAATTTTCCAGAAGCAAAAAAAATTAAAACAGAAACAGGTGGAGTTAATTTTAATAGTAAGCTTTATTTAGCCTAAGTTATCGAAAATAGCCTCCGTTCACCACAAACACATTATTAAGAAACAAAGGAAGGGCGCTGTAGAGTTGGCTCAGGAGGTTAGGATGCTTACTTCCCACGCACTGTGCATACACTTGAGGAATACCCAGGTTTCTTTCCCAGCATCCACATGGTCCCTTGTAACGATCCACAACTCTGCTCCCAAGGAATCCGATTCCCGCTTCTGACTTGTACAAGAAGCAGGCATGCACGAGGTGCACATACATACATGCAAGAAAATGCTTATACCGATAAGAAGAATGTAGATCATTGTAAAACATTTTCTAAGGAAACAAAAGGAATGGACTGTGGAGATGGCTTGGTAAAGGGCTTGCAGTGTATGCATGAATGAAGATCTGAGTTAGAACCTTGGTATCTAGCCCAAAGCGGGGTAAGGTGCGCCCAGCTCTAAAGCCAGCACTGGGGATAGCTGAGACAGAGACAGGAGGATTGCTGCATCTTGGGGACTTGAGCACAGCCCGGAGGAAAACATGACAAACTTCAGATTCAAGGATCCCCTGATTCATTGCGATAAGGCACAAAATTCATCCTCCTCCTCCAGCCCCTACACACATATGCTCAGCTGCACACCAGAACACATGTATACATATCAATTTACCAGAGAGAGAGAGAGAGAGAGAGAGAGAGAGAGAGAGAGAGAGAGAGAGAAGAGAGAAGCAAAACAAACTACAGACCAGTATCTCTTATGAATATTTATCCAGAGGCCATTAGCAACGTACTTGTAAGTAAAATTCAGCAATATATGAAAAGAATTATATACCATAACTATTCCCTATGTAGAACTTATGTTAATTAAAACATCTAAATTATGTTTATTTGTTTCACTGTGTCTAAGTGTGCTGTGCACAGGCGCATGCGTACAATGAGCATTTTTGGGTCCTAGGACATCGAAAGAGTCAGTTCCCACTTTCTACCCTGTGGGCTCTGGGGATTAAACTCATGTTGCCAGACTTGGGAGCAAGCGCATTTACCTCACCAGGCCTCTCGCGAGTCCTATTAACTCCTTTCTGTTTGCTTCGGTTCTTCTTGCTCTCCCTTTCCACCCCCTGAACCTCCCACCCCCTCATTGTTACTCTGAAATAAAAACCGAGGCAGGGCAGGAGAGAGAGCAGGGACCACTGGCTGAAGCACCATCTTTCTGGCGTCTGCACTCCCTGCTGTTAAGTCCCTCCCCTATGAATCTAACTGTGCTCCACAGATCTCAGTGGAGGCACGAGATGCTGTCCACCACAAAAGCAGAGCGGGCCACTGACTTTCTTTCACTTGCTGTTTTGAGACAAGTTACTTGGGCTGGCCTTGAAATCGTGTTGCATTTAGACTGGCCTTAAGTTTGAGATCCTCTAATGTCATCCTTCCAAATAGCCGGGATGACAGACCTTGTGTCACCAGGTCCAGCTAAGGCATTTTGTGTGTTTTGTGGCATAGGGGATTGAAACTCTGGCCTTGAACATTCCAGGCAAGAGCTCTCTACCAATAAGAGAGAGAGAGAGAGAGAGAGAGAGAGAGAGAGAGAGAGAGAGAGAGAGAGAGAGAGAGAGAGTCTGAGAGACAGACAGAGGGAGTCAGAGAGGGTCAGAGTCCTAATTGTCCAGGCTGGTCTTGAACTCAGCCTTTTGCGATGGTATTACAGGCATGTGCATGAACACGTGGTTTGAAGTCAAGGACATATTCCGAGTTGTGAGTGTCATTATTGTGCCTTCTGGGGGAGGCATCTAAAAATTAAAATGGAGTTCAGCTCTCCCAGCTTTCAGAATTGTGCCTATAAATTTCTGTTAGCTGGAGATAAGTCACCTCATCAAACTCCTCAGACAGATCTGCCCTCCAGACCTTTCCAGATTAACTTGCTGTGTGTCACGTCGGTTGAATTCTGAATAACAGAGACATCCTTCTTCTCAGCCCCCTCCCATTGGTGCTCATCCTGTAGGAGAGGTTAAGGATTAATTAGCCACCTAGGACACTATCATTACTTGTCACCCAGAGCCCTCACAGGCTCGTGTGTTTGAACACTGGCCCTCCGTTGGTTGTGACTTTTTGGAACCTTTAGGAGGCGGAGTTATGCTGCAGGAAGTGATTCACTGGGGGCGGGCTCTGAGGTCTGACTGCCTGGCTCCACTTCCTGCCTATTCTTTTGCTTCCTGGCTGCGAAGGTAATCTGACCCGGAACCTCATTCTCCTCACACCAAGCTGTAGAAATTGCTCCTTGTCAGGCATTTTGTCACAATTAAAGTAATGTGGTAATAGATTAGGGGCTAGGAGAAGAAAGGAAAACCTTCATAGGAAGGTTGAGGGAGGAAGGAAAAGAATGAATTTGGAAAGAAGAAAGAAAAACAAGAAGGAAGAGGAAGAAAAAAGTCACAGTATCAGGGAGCAAGAATCCTTAGAAACAGGTGGCTGGAGCGATGCTACTGATCTACCCAGCATGCCCTTCTGCAGCGCGGCACAGAGTGCACACACAACACAGCGTGCACACACAGCACAGGTTAGCTTCGTGGCTCTTTTGTGAGGAGTAGGCGATATCCCCCTTAGGGAAGATGCCTCCCATGACGAGGGAGAGAGCAGGCTAGGTTTCAGACAGAACTTGTATTCTGTACGTAGTGGCCCTGTTACAGGTGCCATGGAGAGCTCCCTTCCTGCTGTGTGCTGGATTCAGAGGCAGTCTTGCATTGCTAGTCCATCTGACCCAGGACTTTCTCCAGTGACTAGAGGAGAACCTGGCTATCAATAGGTTTTTGCCCGGTTACAGATTGGATTTTGGAGCTCTTTGATCAACAATCTCTTTTTCTTCAGCCAAGAGAAGTCTTCTGTTTCCCAATCTTCCTGGGATTAGTTCATGGAGCAGTGTTGAAGGATAGAGAGAAACTGGCTATGTCTCTCATCACTGTCCCCCCGTGGCAGGAAGTCCGAAGGGCAGGGCCGCCTTGGCCTCACTAGCTCGTTCCTTTGAGACAGTGGCCAGAAAGGGGGGGGGGGGCAGGAGGGGAAGCAGGACAGGGGACTAATGTTGTTTAAGACTGCTTGGCACAGAGGCTAGAGGCCTCCGGGCCTCTGGCGCAGGATAGCACAGGAAGGGGCAGACAGAGCCAAGCTTCAATCATTTCTCATCAGCGTTTACATCAGCGAGCCCTGGGCACTGCCTGGTTGGCAGCCTACATGCTGGTAGCATTTGGCTCCCAGCCCAATTGGAGAGAGGTTCCAGGTTTTGGAGGGGGTGGGGGAAGGCCAGAACAACATGTCCTGTTCACGAAGGGTAGGGAGGCCTCTGCTGTGGCCAAGTATGCAGGTCACCTGGTTTCAGGGTGATACACCCGCCCATACCAGGCCACAGGTGCCAGTAGGATTCTAAGTCTGCAGCTGGAAGACGTGCTGCATGGAGATCTGGTGCAGCTTTTTCCTCGGCTTGGGAAACAGCATCCACCTATGTAATAGAAAACTGTTCCCCAAGCCTAGCAGACATTACTATTGATATCAGAGCAGCTGAGATTAATCACGAAAACCCCTCAAGGCAGGGCCTGGTCATATTCCCTCATAGAAGGGAGTGTGGATGTCCATCTTTTTTCTTTCATCCCTCTCTTATTTTTTTCCTTCTATTAACTTATTTTACACACACACATATACACATATATGATTTCATATATATATTTAATTATATATATGTATGCATATATATATCCCAATTTAAATGTCAATCTCATCACTCATTTATCTATCTATGAAATAAATAAATATATATATGTATAGCTATATATGAGAAATAAATAAATGGAAGAAAGGAAATAAGGGAGGGATAAAGAAAAAAGAATCTATTAAAAACCCCACAAAATTTAAGGAAATTAAATAAGCATACATATACTAAATATATATTTATGCATATAAACATATACATAATGTTTAATATATGTTCATATATGTGTATATTATATATATATATATATATATATATATATATATATATATATATATATATATGCATATGTGTACCCAATTATGCACAGAGGAAAACATTGGTATCCACTCTGGTATCCTTATTCACCCATCCAGGATGACTTGGGCGGGGAGGGCAGGGCTACATAGCTTCACTTGAATCTACTTGAGAATCTCCTGTGGGCAGCCAGGGCCACTATTTAGCATTACAATTCTTAGCAACAGACAAAATCTCAACACCTTTCCTTTCTTAAAGAGACAGGTTCTTGCTCTGTTGCTTGGCCTGGACCAGAGCTGTCTTAAGTAGCTAGCTTTCAATTTTAATCTTCCTGTTTGTCTCCAGATGTCTGGGATTACAGGCTAGTGCCACCACATCTAATGATATGTTATCATAGCAGTGCCCCAAGGACAAGGAGACACCAGTAACTTCAGTATACTCCCACTTCTAAGTTATGCTGAAGGGTGGCTTTGGAGACCTCAGGGACATCAACTCACAGTAAACAAGTAATGGTGTCTGGTGATTGAGCCTGAAGGATCTCCTGATGGTGACTGCTTTAGTTAGCCATAATTGTTGAAGACAAAAGGGCTTAGTGTCAGCTCTTAATGCCTCGAGGCAAGACATCTGGCATTTGCCAAGGGCATGGGAGACATAGGGACTATGGATATCCAAGGAAACTAAAGACCATTGGAAGAGTAGCGGACTGTTGACCCATTGGTGACCTGTGTGTGTGTTGCCTTAGATGATTTTCTTGTTTCTGGAACCTCAGACGGCAGACCTCTGAGCTGACCGGTTGGTGGGTACTTAGCTTGGTGAAATGGTTAATTCTGTGTCCAATGTGACTGCCACAGAGCACCAGATCTTCCGTCAGAGATCTCTGGGAGGAGACTTTTGAATGACATTTCAGTGATGTGATGGACATTTGAATTGGGAAACTGAGTCAACCACACCTTTGATTTTGACGTAGGCAGGCCTCATTGAATCAGCTGGCCTTGATAGACCAAAAAGTCCAGCCTTCTCTCCATTAAAAACTCGGCCATCTGTTTGAGCAGAGACGCCATTCTTTTCCAGTCTGAAGCATCGCCTTTGTTAGTATTCTGTCTAAGCCCCACCCTACAATTACCTGGCAACAACCAGGTATGCCCCACCCCATAGACCTGGCCCACTATAAAAGGGGCTGTTTGCCCCTCCTCTCTCTCTCATCAATCTTGCCTCTTGGCACTCTCACCTCTCTACCCTTCTTGGGCTCTCCTCCCCTCCCTCTCTCTCCACGTGATCATGGCCGGCCTCCACTCCTCCACTTCTCTACTCTCTCTCTCTCTCTCTCTCTCTCTCTCTGCCTCCACTACCCCATTAACTTTCATCCTCTGCCCTGAATAAACTATTCTATACCATGTCTGTGTGTGTCTGGTCCCTCAGGGGGAAGGGGTGTCTGGGCAATGGGCCCACCTAAGCACCCCCTTTCCCACACCATATACCATTCTCTAAACCCCTCTCTCTTTTTATGAACCCATCTGCCTTCCCTTGCCAACTCTCAGATTCACGATGGCACCAGTAGCTCTCTTGAGTTCTCACAGCTTCTGACTCAAACAGGGCTGGCACATCATTGCCCTAGGTCTCTAGTGTAGGTCTGCCTGTAGATCATGAAACTTCTTACCTTCATAAACGCACAAGCTGACTCCTTACAATAAATATATAGCTATTCTCTGTGCCTGTCTGTCTTTCTTTCTCTCTGGTTCTGAGGAACCCTAATGTGTTTGCAAAATGAGGCATGTTTTTATCTGGCCAAGCTAGCATGCCTAAGCATTTGATGGGCCTCCGTAGTCCTCTTCCCTACAGTTAATTGCATACACCCTCATCCCTGGCCACTTGCCTAATTGTGAGCAGATGTGTAAGGGCACCGAGAAAAGAGAATTTGGATTCCTTAAAGATAGGCTTACGCCTCCACAAAAGATCCCCAACATTTGCTGGGTTTAAGTTGAAAGGTTTTGTTACAGAATTTTATGCACGATAAACAACAGATACACCTTTAGCTCACCAGCAAAGGCGTGTGGCCAAGCCTTACCAGCACAAGTCTACAAAATGTGCAAATAAAGCACTGATACTGCAAACAGTCTACACCAGAGTCTGCTCTCAAGAGGGAAGATTGATGTTAAGTCAAATTAAAGAATGTGTTCTAAGAGAAGGGAGACTAACTTCTGTGAGATGTTGCTGTAAACCGAAGGCAAAGTAAGTTCAGCCAAAGGTTATAATTGACAGGTGACTGCGCCATGCTGGTGTAGCCAGAGTCCCAGGAGAATCCTAAGGAGACCTGTAGCCTCTGGAAGTGATATTATAGGGGAGATTTATCTTCCCATGTCAATTCACAGAGATTATAAAAATATATAATGATGATGATATTAATGATGATATAAAAGATAATCCCTATCTCCCAGGTGATTTTAGATTCTGTCAACTTGACAATACTATCCACCACACTTACTGATGGACATTTGTTTTTTTTGTATTTTTATGTTTTTTTCTATATTTTGGTTATTAAGGATAAATGAATGAATATGGCATACATATTTTTGGTGAAAACAGTGTTTTTCTTTCTCTTGGGTAAAACCTTAAAATAGGATCAGTGGACCACGTAGCATGTATCCATGGAAGTTCATGAGCCAGGGCCCCTGGCATACAGCACCCTAAAAAATAAGAAGCTATCTCAAACAAGGCGAAAGATGAAGGATAATGCCAAAAGTTGTCTTTGACACAGCTGTGTTCATGCACATTTGTACACACACACACACACACACAGTAAACACATACAAAGATAAACATGGAAATACATTTGCCATTAAGCCAGCGTGGTGGCTTGAATGAGAAAGGTCTCCCATAGGCTCAAGCCTTTGAATGCTGTTCCCAGTTGGCTGTGCTGTTTCGGGAGGGCCAGGCTTGGATGAGGAAGGGCATCACTGGGAACAGACTCTGCGAGTTGACGGCCTCACTCCACGTTCCGTTCGTTCTTTCGTATCCATGCCTGTGGTTGAGGATGTGGTCTCTCAGCTTCCCGTTCCCGCCATGCCTGACACTGGCTGCTGTGTCTTCCCGAAATGATGAATTCTTATCCCCCCGGAACTGTAAACCCCAATAAACTGTCTCCCTTAAGCTGCCTTTGTTCATGATGTTTTATCACAGCAGCAGAAAGATGACGAATGCAGACATATCGAGAGAGGGTGCTGCTCTGAGGTGACTGACTAAGGTGCTTCGGGAGGAATGTGGAAGACTTTGGAACGTTGAACTAGAAAGGCGTCAATATGCCAGAGGCTGTGCTTAAAGAGCTGTCTAACGCGAGCCTGAATGCCAGCATGTCTGAGAGCGAGGCCAACTCTGCAGGTCCAGCCTGCATGCTCTCAGAAAGCAACACTGTTAGCAAATGGGCTCGAGGCTGTTTTGGCAAAGAATCCAGCTGCCTTCTGCCCATGTCCTGAGAACTTGCATGCAGAAAAATGAAAATGTAATGGGCCAATTTCTCTGGCCAAAGAAATTCCAAGCCTGCATAATGTTGACTCAATGGCATGGCTATTATTGATATGTTTGTGTGGGTCTACAATTTTTAAAAAAGGGAATGGGGCAGAAAAGAAACACAAAATATGCTTTTTTGGAGAGAGAGAAAAAAGAGCACTAGGAAGTTTACTGTTGTAGCCTAGGCATGTGCTGGAAGAAAGGCGGTGATTGTTAATGGGGACACCATTAAGGAGGGGCTTCCAGATCTATACACACCGTAAGAAAGGGGAGCTTGTCCTAGGGGTAAGATCCTACCCAGCTAAGTTTCCATCTTGTGGTATTTGGGGAGCCTAAGGTGTTTTCCAATCTTAGGAAGCAACTGAATAATGTCACAGTTCATATGATCCAAGTGGGCAGGGTCCGTCCCAAGCTGGCAGCTAGCTGAACTTGCCAGTGTCATCTAGGGAGAGCTAGTTTTAGAAGAGTTAAAGGGTCACGGATTCTTCCTCTGTGGTTTCGTAAGTCTGCAAAGGCCAGGAACTGTGTGTTGGAGGAATCCCTTTATGAAGGCCCTGGTAGGCCATTGTGTGAATGTACAGAAGTGGAGCTTGGGTTTGATTAGAGACCCTTAGATGTTTGAGATGCTACAGACCTGAGCTATCTTTCAGGGACACCTGTGTACAGAGAGTAAAACCAGCTTAAGAGACAGATGTGTGGTGCAGACGGCAAAGCTGGAGCAGCCATCCCAGCCTGGACACAGAGCTATAGCATTTGGACGCTGTCCTTCTCAATCCTGTATTTCTTCTCTACGCCCCCAGCTTTCTCTTTTGGAATAGAATTATATATTCTGCGCCATTGTATGTTAGAAGTATGCAATTTACTTTTTGATTTCACACGGGGTCGTAATGAAGAGACTGCCATGAGTCTCAGAAGTGACTTTGGACTTTTAAACTGTGGAGACTGCTAAAGACCATGGGGACTTCCGAAGCTGGATTACATGCATCTTGCCTTACGATGTGGCTATAAGCCTATGGGGGGGGGGGGTTGCCAGGGAGTGGAATGTAGTGGTTTGAATGAGAAATGTCCCCAAAGCCACAGGCCTTGAACACTTGGTCTCTGTTAGCATTTCCTCTAGGCTCCGCCCAACAGTTACCTAGCAACAGCTAGGTAGGAGCCTGCCTTGCTGTAAAATCACTGTTAGCACCACTCCCCAACCCCACCCCCACTGTTTTCTACTCCCGCTCCCACCCACTGTTTCCGGCTGGCCCTTCTTTCTCTCTCCTCTCTGTTTCTGTGCCTCTCTGACACCTTTTTTCCCCCCACACCTTTTTCCTATGCCCCAAATGAACTTCATTTTATACAGACCGTCGTATGCCTGGTACCTGGGGGCGGGGTGCGGGGAGCTGCCTCCGCATGGGCTCGCTAAGGCGGCCCCTACTGACTCATCACGCTGCTGCCTTTCAAAGCACATCCGTCTCCTGCTGCGATGCTGTTTGCAGATGGAGACGCGGTTTGAAGACTGGTCCAGCCTTACATCCATCTTGCTCCCCTGCCTTTTGTTTGTAGTTGATCGTCGGATCTCTCTGTCTCCGGCTCCTGCCTTCTCGCCTGTCGCTTGCTGCGCACCCCCCCCCCCCGCCCCCGTGATGACTTTATCCTCCCGGAACCACAAACTCAAATAAACTCCCTCCTGACATACTCTTTGGCATTGGTGTTCTATCTCAGCCGCAGCCAAGTAACTGACACAGCCAGCAAACGCGTAGCTATCGCGTGTTTTCTTCTAATGTACTTCGCAGTTTATATTTTGTGTTGAAAGTTTGAATCTAGATAAAATGAATCTTGATGTATATTGTGAGGGAGGAAATGGACATTTATGCCATATCTGATTGGCAAAGAAGATACTTTGGAGATACCTGTTGAGACAAGGCCGGCTGTGAAATTTACGTTGCAGTGAATGCGGTTTTGTGCTTTTGAGTTCTGTATCCCGCTTACCTGGAAACAACCCAAAATTCACCAAGCAGAGCAAATCATTGGCTGTTATGAAAGAGCCCTAGGAAGTGCATTTCTGCAGAGCCTAACTGAACGTCACCCCGTGGGAAGAGGGGTCTTTCAGTTTTCTAAAAGAATGGGAAATTCTGGTTTTCATGTGAAATCCCACGACGTTTAGGCATTGGCAGCTAATTCCGAGTTATAAAAACACTGCACGATCCAAACAAAACACATCTGCAGGCCAGATGAGGCCCCGCGGGGTGCCCGCTTGAGGTCTGTGGGACAGGCTTTTCTTCCTCGTACCTGCTAGGATTCTTCTCTGTGCCTCTTCCGTGGTCTTCCCTGGTGGAAGGAGGTTAACTCTCATCACTGAGGATGTTAACCGATTGTTGTCGGCCCAACTTCCCACCACACCGTAAGGTCCTTGAAGGTAGTAATTGCAGATTATTATTATTTTTTCGTTTTGTTTTGTTTTAATCCAGGACTAAGCATATCATATGTTGTACCCAGTAACGTTTAACATGAGTGTGTGTTGCAGGAATAGACGGATGGACGAGAAACTGTGCTGCAAACGGACTACCCGCCGCCCCCCAGAGTAGACAGGACAACCCTAGCTCTCAGTTCCATTGGTGAGCTGCGGGCCTGCCCTCAGATCTCTCTGCGCTCACACCCATTGGGTGCCTGCAAGGGCCACGCCCTGATTTTATAAACAGGTGATGCCGTCGGCTGCAGTGTGAATCCGCGCCACGAGATGGCTCCCTTTGCTTATCTTTCGACATTCTGAAGTTCGGAGGTCATGCAGAGGCTAGCTAAAAGAAAGCAGGCAGAATTCAAAAGCCACATCTTAGTCTTAGCCACACCATATATATGCACCTACGGGTACACACACCACACACACACACACACACAGAGAGAGAGAGAGAGAGAGAGAGAGAGAGAGAGAGAGAGAGAGAGAGAGAGAAGCAGAACGAGGGAGGAAATGGTTCATTAACTCTGTAGTTCCTAACTTTCTTCCCAACTTCATCTGCCACATTGAACCCTTCACGTTCTTGACGAAGCAGTAGATGGGCACCTTACCCAGGACCTTGGATTTAGGAACTCTTGAAGTTCAGGTGTTGAATGAAATGGCAAATGGAGTCGATCAGCTGGGCATGGCTTTCTGGGCTATTATGGAAGACTTGTGGTAACATCCCTCTGTCTCCTCAGCACCTGTGTTTACACCCATCTTTTCCGTGGCTGGTCAGCAGGGCCGGATGTTTCTGCTTGCGTTCCTTGTTTGTCTTTGAGAAACAGGTTATAGTAGTAGACAGGCTAGCACACTGGACTTTCCTGTCAGGCTGCATTGGCTTCCGGGTGTCTCACTTCCTCAACAGCACTGTGTCTCAACTTCCTCATCTGTACAATGGGATCACATAGTGGGAGCCACCCCCTCCCTGGGGGTGCGGCGGCAGCAGAGAGTATAAGAATCATGGAGACTGCCCAGAATCATATTTGGTATATATTAAGTTCCCAGTAAGTCACGGTGGTGAAGTGTGTGATGTAACTCCTCTCCAAGTTATTCTTCTTAATCAGCTCCACCCTTGTAATTGGTGTTGGTGTGCTTGTCTCTGGTGTGGTATAGTTCTCACAGTTTTATAACACACACACACACACACATATATATAACATATGCTATATTCTACATATAATACTACATATATGTGTGTATTATATATATGTTTATATATAAATGTATATATGTATGCATGTATATATAAACATACATATATACATATATACACACACATATATATGTTTTGTAACATATATATAACATATGTGTGTGTGTGTATAATGAATGATCTGCTTGCCCTTACCTCCTGAATGCTGGAATCATAAGCACATACCACCACAGCGGTCCTAAGTAACTTTGGTCTTAAGTTCAATAACAATACCATTGTGTGATAACACCCTGTCCCTCAGAAAGCATGCATCATAAGTCACTCTGACCAAGGTTTAAGGCAGTGGCTCTCAATCTTCCTAATGCTGCAGCCCTTTAATACAGTTCCTCATGTTGTGGTGACCCCCATCCCCAGTCATAAAATTATTTCCTTGCTACTTCACAACTGTAATTTTGCTACTGTAAATATTTGATATACAGGATACCTGGTATGTGACCCCCCTGGGGGGCCATGACCCACAGCTGAGAAACACTGGCTTTAGGCTGGTCCTGCAATCCTCCAATGGTCTCCACCCAGCTAACCATGCCGTCAGCAATGAGCGGTCAGAGCCAGGTGTAAGTCTTTCTTAGTCATCAATAAAGCCACCTCATGGAAATTCATGGACTCTTGTTTTATGCTATTCTGAGATGTCCTGAAATCCTAAGTTACTTAATTTTCTTATTGTTTTGACAAAATGCCCAAAGAAAAGTGATTGCAGAGAGGAAGGGGAGAGGTGTTTATCAGTTAAGAGCCCTGGCTGCTCTTGCAAAGAGTCTGGGTTCAGTTCCCAGCTCACAACCTCCTGCAACTCCGGCTCCAAGTAATCTGTCGCCCTCTACTGGCCACCTCCAGCACTGCACACACACCGTATACTTACATGCAAACAGTCATACACATAAAATTAAAATAAATACATCTTTTAAAACTACACACAAAAATAAATACAACAATGTAAAAAAGGCTTTATTGATTTATTTTCTTTGAGACAGGATCTCTTGTATCCCAGGCAGATATCAAATTTACTACTATGGCATAGATGACCTTGAATTCCTAAGCCTCCCAAGTACTGAGATCACCGGGGTGCATCACCACACCCTCTTTAGCCCTGGTCTTTCACAGGAGACCAAGCAAAAGCAGTCAGACTGACTACACAAATCAGCAGTTGAGGCTCAGAGCTCCTTGTCCTCTTAGATCTTTCTTTTGAGTCTCCTGCATTTGTGGACTGAGAATCTATGCCGTATAGAACCCACGGTACCCTCCATAGGTAGCCCAGCTTTGAACTCACAGTGGTGAAACCTAAGGCAGTCACGTAACCAAACCACACCCCTTCCCTCTGTCACTTCCTGTGTGGTATCTTTGTTGTGCCCTGTGCCCTAACCAGGAAGTACTGAGGAATTTGGCCTCATGCGTTCACGGCTTTTATGAGGAAACTTGAAGGAATAAGTAAGTGGCTTATGAATGTGCCGTCAGTTTCAAAAGTCCACCTTCTTTCTGAAATAACCTAAATATTGGACACAGTGTGACCTTCCTTTATTAGATCTGGGATTACAAACCATCCAGTAGGTTTAGTGGTTCAGAGTCATGTTCTCCTGTTCCCAAACCAATGTAGTCGCCAGAGTCTCCAAAGGCCATCACTGGTTTCCGTTTCTAGAATCCTATCACGTGTTTTGGCTCCAAGAATTGGTAGGGCCCTCATCGTCCCTAAGAATTGCTTGAACACAACACAGCAAAAGTGAGTGAGGGACCTTCCCTCTGAACTTCTGGTGATTTATATCTAGCTCCTTGTGAAGCGACTGTTCTATCTAACCTTTTATTGCTTCCTGGTCCCCTTCCATGACTGATTTCTGATTTCACAGCCATGGTTCTGTTCAAATAACCTGGAGGCTTTCCAACCCCATTTTATTTACTTCCATACGTACATTTTTCTGTTTCACGGGTCTTTGTATGTACCCCTGGCTGGCTTGAAACTCAATAAGTAGCTGGCCTCAGAGGTGTGCAATCCCCCTGCCTCAGCCTCCTGAGTGCTGAGACTACGGGTACCTCATCACACCCGGCCAGCGCCATTTTATGAGCTTCCTGTGGTGAAGCCGTCAGTGACAAAGGAGCTTCAGCAAGTAGCACATTTTAATATAGCAATAGCACAAGAAACACCTGTTTTAATTCTAGATGGCTGGGTATGGAGCTGGATGTATTTCTAGACATTCTCAGTCATTTGTACTGAATAGAAAGTTGGTGCCCCTTACAACTGGTTGGTTTGCCATAAGGGAATAGGAAGAGAATGAAATTAACTCCAATCAGTTCTTAGTTTTCTTTCCCCAAGACTGGTGGACAGACAAGGGGACGGTTTTCAGATGGGCTCCATTATCCTGCTAGGTTTCCTATTGTGTCAGATCTACACTGGCTAGAGAAGGGTTATGATATCGATCGAGCAGTCTGGCGACACAGAAAACAGGAACAGAGTTAAGAACGTGCCTGGAGACCCTGACGGCTTTGATAAGAGCTTAAGTTGACTCTCATGTTGGAAACACACCCTAAACACAAGGATGTTTCCCCTGAAACTCCTAGACTAATTTTCCCGTTTCTAAGGCGGCTGCGTCCTTTTCTGTGAAAAGCGGATTAGTTTACCCCAGTTGATAAACCTTTCCCTTCTCTTCACGGATCTTAGGGAGCTCTGTGCCAAGAATGAAGATTTGAGTTCCTAAAACTGAATCATTACTCCGATTGTCATTTGCATGGTTTTGACATTACCTTTTAAATGCTCCCTTATTTATTTATCTATATATCTATTTATCTATTTTTATTTATTTTTGAGGTAAGATCTCTCTGAATAGCACAGGAAAACCTGGAACTCACCATATACCCAAGGAAAAGGACCTTACACTTCTGACCCTCCTGCCTCTACTTCCTAAGTGTGAGGATTACAGATGCATGCCATCATGGTTTATGTGGTACTGGGAACAGAACTAGTACAGAGTCAGCACACCCACACCCACGTGTGTGTGTGCGTGTGTGTGTGTGTGTGTGTGTGTGTGTGTGTGTATGTATGCATATGTATATTGTATGTATATATATTTATGGGTGGCGGGTTTAGGCTGGTTTGTAGCCTAGGGCTTCAGATGGCCTTGAACTCAAAGCAATCCTCCTGCCTCAGCATCTCACATGCTGAGATTATAGGCATTAGCTAATATACTAATCTAACAGTCCTACTTCACAGTTATTTATTTTTATCCAACACTATGCTGTTCTCGTATTTGTACTGTAAACCACCTCGAGTTGAGCCTTTTGTAGAATCCACAAACTTAAAGGAAGCAAAATAAAACAAGGAAGTTCACTGAATTCAGGGACATAGTTTCCTCTTTGAGAAGTATTATATTTTTGCCCCTAGATAGTTTATCTGTGTAATCTAGACGTGGCAGTTCACGTCTATAGTTTCATTGATTACAAAGCAATTCAGGAGTCAGATTGCAAATCAATGAGATCCCACCCTTCGGTTTTTAAGCTGGATGAAACCTTAGACAGAACTCGATCGTTATCAAATGTCATTCACCTGGTACGTCCCGTCCCTGCCACCCGTCTTGCTGCTGTCCAGTCCACGGTTTTCTCCATGAGGAGGAGTGTGGGTCTTTTACTCAGGGAAGCAGCAGGTGATGCTTCAGCTTTGACAGAGACCTCTGGGAAAGAAAAGATCTTATCTACCCTCCCACAGAACTCACCTGTTTCTCCTCTGTGCACTTCCGCAGGGAGGAGGGCTGCATTTCTTCAACTTTATGGGGCGTGACCCCCAAATGTAGAGAGAGGTTGGACAGGAGCGCCTAAGGGAATAGTTTTGTAGGGTCCTGATCTACATGCCCAAGAGCATATTTGTTAATCTCAGCCTCGCGTCTCTGGTGGCAGAAGCAGGAAGTCTTTGGTCCCTGGACTGCCGCATGTCCTACTAGCTCTGATGTTGGTTCTGAGTGGCAGGGAGGGAGAGCAGAAAAGTCTGTTGGCTTTCCCTCTGCAGGGGGTGTGTCCCTGTGTTTGCCCACAGAGGCAGCAACCTGGCCTGAGCTGGTGATACATCAGTGGACCTGTGGCTGCCAGTCCTGTCCTGGGTCACCAGTGTCCCTTGGCATCTGCCAACGGTGCCAGCGGTTGGGGAGCACTGGAGAAAGGCTCGACCGTGCTGTGAAGACAGGAGTCCCAGGTAAGCTCACAGTTGTTAGCTGTGATTCCTTAGGACCCGAGCTCTGTTGGTTAAGCTCTGTTTTACTCTATGGGGAATATTCTAATTTCAACATCTCGTTTCCTGGGAAGATAAACAGGGAAGGGAGCTGTTGAAGCAACTATTAGAAACAACTGGGCTTTGTTTTTTCCCAGCTGTGTAACTTGAGATTTTCCTTGGTCTCAAATGCTAGATTCCTGCCCCCCCCCCCCCCCCCCCCGAAAGCCAAGGGTTCTCTCTGGGATAGGGCAGGCTCAGTGCTACGGACCTGAGAAATTCAGCTCACTAGAATATGACAGCTAACCAGGGAGTCTTAAAAGTAACCACTTTTTGTTTGTTTATTTGTTTCTCAAGCTCATGCTTGAGAAGATTAAAATGGATTTTATGTATTGGGTTTGTTTGTTGCAGGCAGGTCTCATGTAGTACAGGCTGGCCCCAAACTCATCAATGTAAGCCAAGCTGGCTTTGACTTTGGAGCCCTTACCTTCTGCCTCCCCTGCCAAGTTCTGGGATCACAAATTTGTGCCACCTTAAGTGTCTGAAACAAGTGCATTTATTTCCACTGTAGTCTATTGAATGAGTCCATTGAAACCTTGCACAAACCAGTATAAATCTGGAAGTTTTCTCCCAATTGAACACCCCCAGTGACTCTCAGAAAAACAATTGGTCTTTAGAGTTGGTTCCCCTTATTTTTCCCCCAGTAAATATAAGATGACCCATCACTCTTTACCCCACAAGCCTAGGAAAATTCACGATTTTATTTTCCATAAAAATCTTCACTTATAACTAACATGGTGCCACAGCCTGGAATCCCAGCCCTTGGGAGGCAGAGGAGGAAGGATCCGAGGTTCAAGGTCAGTCTCAGCTTCACAAGGAGTTCGAAGCCAGCCTGAGCTCCGTGAGATCTGGTCTTAACCACTACAGTAAGGGATCCACTCATGTGAACCTGATACTTCATCTCATCCCTCACGTCAGAGACAGAAGGGTAGAAAGGTACTGAAGGAAGAATAGGCAGAAGGTCAAGGCACTGGCCAAGAGGCTCAGCAGATAGTGAGATGGCGCAGATATATGGTGGATGTTGGATTCTTCTATAAAGTCCTCTGACCTCCACACATCTGCATGGCGTTCACATGCTCCTTGCATCATACATGTACAGGCAAAGACACATGATTGATGATGATGGTGATAGTAATAATAACTATGATGAACGGACAGGCCAAAGTGGGAGGGATTTGGAGAAGCAGCCTTGGCCTTTCCATGGCAATTTCCTTTAAGATAAACTTATATTCATGTGGTCCTTGGAACAGAGTCAGTACAAACACACAGTCACACACACACACACACACACACACAGAGACACACAGACACTCACATACATATACCACATACACTCACATACATACACATACCACATACATACACTCACACAACATACATACTCAAACACACACTCACACACAGACAAACACACTCACACACAGACACACATTCACAAATATATATCACATACATTTACAGACACACACTCACATACACACACATACATACATACACCACATACACTTACATATGTACATACATATACACCACATACACACTCACATACATGCACCACATACATTTACTTATTTACATACATACATACATACATACACATATACAGACACAGAGGAGATTATAGAAAACAATAAACAAACATACAAATACATTCTACAATCAGTCAAGGCACCAAGCTAGTAAACTCTTTTGTTAACTTCTTTCTAATTTCATTGTCTACTAATCACCCAACCGCAATGGAAATTACAGCCTATCTCTCTGACAAGGATGGCCAGGCAAGGAATGAAGGCTTGAGTGTGTTGCTTGGCTTTCCTTGTGGGAGGCGAGGCTTGCTTTATGATGCAGTCTCCATGGGGACTAAAATTGAAGGCAGGGAGATGCCTGCGTGCTGAGCCCTGGAAACTCATCGTGTACACTTGCATCTGTCACAAGAAGGGTGTGATGTTTTGCTGGACGCCACATATGTCTTATTTCTTCCAAAAGGCAGTAGATGTCTTAAAAACAGTATCAGCACTGCTACGCTGAAAACTTCCCTTGCTAGGCTCCAGGAGGGTATGTTTGTGCATGTGTGTATGTGTGTATGTGTGTATGTGTATATGTGTGTTACAGACCGAAATCTGCCACGGGACAACCAGGATTCTTTTGGTCCAGGAAGGCACAGGTCCGGCTGAGATGACAGACAGAACAAACCTCACACACACACAGAGGCGGTTTGAACTGAATGTATTTTGGAGCTCTAAGGCAAGGATTTTTATACGTGGAGAGTTGGTATTACCATTTCAAAAGATGTAGCCAGTGAGGCAGGCACAATTATCATAGCCATTTGGTACAAGAAAATGCAAAATCAATCAGGTACAAAGTTTCTCAAGTAACAGATACAGAAGATCAATTTATAGATGCCATCAAACTTCCTGATTAGAATACAGAGTCACTCATAGTTTACAGTAAATCTTCAAAGAATATGAAGTTTCTTATACCACCTGGGTCTTAACAAGTTCTTGTGAGAAATCTTTATCTAACATTTAGCCTTCTATCTTGTGAAACAAAACTTCCTGACTAAATCATTGCTTTCAGTACCAGAGTGCCAGAGCCATCCTCATAGCATACACACAGCCATAAAAACCTGCATGTGGTTGGAAGGTTGTAATTATGTAAACAACTATGAGGCAAGGCATTGCAATTCTAAAAAGGGGGTTTAGCCGACTTCAAAGACCGGATTATCAGCCAGGCCTAAGAATCCCGGGTGAAGAGAGAAAAGGAGGAAGTCAGGGCAAACTGTGACTTGAGAACTAAGGGCTCATCTTAAATAGCCAGAAGTAAGAGAGTACAGTAAATTGCCAGCTTCCAAATATACAGAGAGTTCGGTTATTCCCAGGAAACATTTTTCTTTTTCGCCTCTGTCTGTAAAATATCATTTTTACAGACGTCAGTGGGCCACCGCAGCATATGTGTACATGTGTATGTGCATGTATGTGCACATGTGTGCATGTGTGTATGCATGCATGTGTGTATGTGTGCATGCGTAGTGCATGTATGTGCACACGTGTGTATGTGTGCATGTGTGCATGCATGCATGTGTGTATGTGTGCATGTGTAGTGCATGTATGTGTACACATGTGCATGTGTGTACATGTGTGCATGTGTGTGCATGTGTGTATGTGTGCGTGTGCATGCATGCATGTGTGCATGCTATTAGCTGTCTCCTACTTTCCCTTATACCTCAATTCAAAGACTGCAGATACACTCCCAGGCAAGAGAAATAAATGCACATATTCATTCAAAACACGTGCAAATGGTCTGTCTGTCCTTCTATCTATCTATTATCTATCTATCTATCTATCTATCTATCTATCTATCTATCTATCTATCTAGTTTGAGACAGGCTCTCTCTATGCAGTCCAGGCTGGTCTTAAACTCAATAGTCTTCTGCCTCCTAAGTACTGAGATTACAGATGGGTGACTACGTGCCTAGCAGTGAGTAATGTAAGCTTTTTGGTTGTCAAGAAGAAAAAAATAATCAAAAGAATACGGAGTAGCTAAGGTCATGGCAGTGGAAGGTATGTGTATCACAAGGTAAGGAATTCAGACAGTAGAGGGGTGGCACCTGCAGGCCAAATGTCACCCAATCCACATTTCTACTTAAAGCCACACCTCATAAAACCATGTACTGTGGGAACCACCCCATATATTTGCAAGGATCACAATAGCTTGCATAGCTCTCTCAACTTCCTTAACTTTACAGGGCTTTACCTACAGCTCGAAGAGGAAACTGTCCCACATGTCTTAGGCTTTTGCCTGGGCTAGCTCCCTAGAGAAGTATTCATTACATGATGTGAAGGTCATAGTTTTTTATTGGGTAGCTATATGGTCTTCATGGCTGTGAAAATTGTTTTGGAGTGTGGAGTAGGTTAGAGCGAAAGGTCCACACTATTATGGTCTCAAGCATACCCTTGGCCATGCCCAGTCTGGCTGAGACTCTGTGACTAGCACACTCCCTGGGTGGGAAGAGAGAACCTCCTCCCATGGCCTCCCCAGACACTCAGATGACATACCAGATGTTCCTGTCCTTTATTTTATTATTTTATTTTATGTGCGAGATGTTTTGCCTGCCTGTATGCAAGTGCACCATGTATATACTTAAGGGCATCAGGTGACCTGCCCCTGGAGTCACAGATGGTTGTGAGCCACTTCGTGGGTGTTGAGTATTAAGCCTGGGTCCTTTGCAGGAGCAGCAGGTGCTTTTAAATCTTGATCCATCTTTGAACCCCCTACAGGTTCCTACTCAACGGGTCACAGAAGAATGGGCTCTAGCACTTTCAGAGTGAAACGTTGCAGGGATTAATATTAGAGGTAGAAAATAGATCAGGGGAAGTGGCTCAGTTGGCAAAGCATATGTCCTACAAGCAAGCATGCAGACCTGAGTTCCATCCCCTGGACCCATGCAGACAGACTGAGCATGGCGGCCCAACTTGTTATTCTAGGAAGATCTTTGGGGCTCATAGGCCAGTCAGCCTAGCCTACTTTGTGAGAGAGACTGTCTCAAAAAAGCTGGACAGCACTTGAGAAATAACATCTAAGGTCGACCTCTGATCTCCATATGAAGGTGTGCATGTACACACACAGACAGACACACGTATACACACAAAACTGCAATAGGAATGTTGTATCATTTAGTAAAGCTACCAATATAAAAAAGTCATCATGTGTAGCGCCAAGGTGGACGGAAGTGAGGTGACCACACAGTCCTAGGCTGCAAATGAGTCTTGTAGTGAAGGCTATCAGGCCACCATGGTGTCTGTCCTCATGACCCAGGTCAGTTTTGGTTGCTGTTGTTGTTTGAATCTTTAAGTATTTTTGTTTGAAATGGGCTTTAAAGTTTTTTAACAAAATCTCCATATTGCTTGCTTCTTTCTCATGAAATGAATTATTTAAACCCTGCTCCCAGGACTTGCGCTACTCTTTAGGGCTAAGCACTGTCTATGAATTAGTTTGTCACAGTGGGACAGTCCCACCTGCACAGTGATGGACGGAAAGAACTTGTGTTGAGCCGATGATCTTTGTCCATGAAAACCTTTCACATTTGCGTTTGCATGATGGCTTCTGTATAACCTGGCCAAATAAATTCAATAGTTCCTCCTCCTTTTCTTCCTCCTTCTCTTCCTCCGCCTCCTCTTCCTCTTCCTTCTCCTGTTCTTCTTCCTCTCTCTCTCCCTCAGTCCTTCCCTCCCTTCCCTTCTCTGTGTGTATATGTATGTTTGTATGTGTGTGTGTGTGAGTGTGTGAGCGTGCTCCATATGTAGATCAGGCTAGCCTACAACTTGCAACAATCCTTCGCCCTCATATCCTAAGTACTGGAATTATAGGAACACTTACTCCCATGCTTGACTAAGAAGATAGTTATTATATTTCTCAGGGACACAACACTCTTGTATGTTCCATAACTAATTAAAAGTGACAAAGTAAACATCAGTAGGATTAAAATAATTCTTAGAATGATATTATATCATTATATGGAAATGTAAACTTTAAAGTTCATAAAGACTGTCAAGGTAGTTTTGATGAGGAGCATTTTAGACAATTAATGAAGTTAGCATAGCCAGCTAGCCATATTTAAAGAAATAAAAATTAGTCTTAATTTTATATGAAAATCTAAAATACCCCCCAAGACCAAAGATTCCAATGTCTTAGATTTATAATAAAGTATTAGAAGAAAACATAGGAAACATGATTTTACAATCGCGTTATAGGAAAACATTTTTAATATGACCCCAAGTTCAAAGTACATAATGGAAATGATTAAGAAAGGCGATTTCATGAGCATTTTAAGTTTTCAAAGAAAACCAAGAACCAGTGTTCACACTTCACGAAGAGTCTCGAAGCAGTTCTTTAGGGGGAAAACGAGTGGTCCGTGGTCTGATAGAAAACTGGAGATAGTGGCTTAAAAAAAGAAGTAGCTAATAAACAATCTGGAAAATGATTGATCTTATTAACTACTAAGGTCCTGAAAACTGAAAGAAGTGAACTGAAAACATCGCTGGTCAGTCTGCCCACATGGGAAGGAGGTCGGTGGCCATTCATTTTTTGGGATACTTAAAATAAATCTTAATTTTACATGAAAATTTAAAATAACTCCAGGACTAATTATTCAAACGTGTTAGTATTATAATATTAAAGCCATTAGAAGTAAACAGGCAAAAATGGCTGAGGCGTGGGAATCTCTGCCTCCTATGAGTGTATGAAAACGGGGTCCTGATCAGCTGGGTTATTCAGCTATGTCTATCAGAACTGAAAGCTTGGGAACCTTTTGGGAGCAGTAGCTTTTACCCTAACCTGGAAAAGTCCCGGCTGGCCTGGGATTTGCATGTGTGAATGGAAGTACTATAGAAGGGGCCCCTGAGGGAAGACAGTGGGAGTCAGAAATGCCAGGTTGCTCCTGCTTCTGCACACAGCCTGGAGCCTTATGCTTCCGAGTGAGGAAACATGTGGTAACTGTGCTTAGGTTCCTTGTTATGCCTGGCAATCGTCTGATTTCCGGAATGACTCCTTAGAGGATGAGACTGAAAGACTTGCTCTTACTTTAAGATAATTGCAATGAGGATACTAGCCATGTGTGCAGGACAAGGAGTTAGGGGTGTTAGCAGGAGATGAGATGTCACCTCCATTTTACCCTTAGTTTAACTTCATCTCTCACTCAAATTGGTTGTGTTGGACCTGGTGGCACGTGCCCACAATCCCCAGAAGAGACAGGGGATTGTGAGTTAGAGGCCTCGTCTCAAAGCAAAGAAGGTAAATAAATATTTCAGTCAGGAGGAATTTGCAGCAGCTGGAATCAGACTGTGCACACTCGGAGACCCAGCACCACCTGCTCTGTACAGAGCTCCTGCCTAGCAGGGCCAGCTTTCCGCCCTGGTGTTTGCAAAGCAGTCTCCTTCTACACTCCAGACAGTCACATTTCTTAGGATGATTACTGAGAAATATCTATGCTTCCTTCTCCCAGACAAGGGTTCCCGTTTCCATGGGACAGAGATAGGGATCAGATTCCAGTCCTGAGTCATTAACATCAAACTCTGAGGAAAACATCTGGCTGACTCATAGTCCAAGGAAGAGGGGATTTAAGGCAATAGCGACACATTCTTTTAAGTGGAATTCAGGTTTACTCTTTCATTTTCCATAAATGTACATTGAAATGATTCTTCTTGGTTTATAAGGTTACCCCCCCAAAAAACAATATACAAGGAAGCATGTATATTGTAAATTAGAGGAGTTTTTTTTTTGCATGCATGCATGCATGAGTGAGTGTGTGTGTGGGTGTACATGTGTGTGTCTGAATGTGAGAGTACAGGTGTGCACATGCCATACCACAGGAGCGGAGGTTGAGGACAGCTTCAGGTGTCTGTCTTTACTCTCTGTCCTGTTTGGGGCAGGGCCTCTTGTGGTTTGTTTTCTGTTGTGTACGTCAGGTTAGCTGTGCTGTGAGAGTCCTGGAGCTTCTCCCATCTCTGCCTCTCGTCTCCCCACAGGGGTCCCAGGATCACAGATGCTGTGTTATGCATCCAGCTTCTACGTGGGGTCTGGGGATTTGAACTCAGGTCCTCATACTTGTATAGCAAGCACTTTTACCCACAGTACCATCTCCCCAGCCCCAGTTAGTTACTCTTATTTCTCCTCTCTGAGTGCCATTTAGTGAAGGTTTCTTTAAAGCAAAGCAAACCCGGAGGAAGCTCAGATGCTCTAGGCTTTGACTGTTACAGATCAAAAATGTTACTGATGGAAATGAGACCTGGGGCTGACTTGAGGATTGCAGAAAGACTGAAGCCTTGAGTGGAAGAAAGAACTTCGCCCTAGGATATTAATCCCTCCCTGTAAAGACTTGGGGCAACTCACACTGTACAAAGCACCAGAGAGAATCTTCCGTTATGAATGATTGGCAGCGCTCCAAGCTAGCAGGCTTGCATTTAGACCCTTTGCAAGGTAACTGAACTGATGTGTTTTCTCTGGAAAATAAACCCTCCTAGGATTCCAGCTGAACCTGTGGGCGATGAGCTAAGCACAAGGGGCCTTCCTGAATGGTGCTGCTCTTTGAAGAGGCAAAGCACAGACAGGTAGCTAGAAAACCAGTTTTCCTCCACGAGAAGGAGGAGGTGGTTGCATCGCATTGAAATGACCAGCAGCAGGAGAGATGCTTTCTAATGAAGGGCAGAGGATGTACCGACTGCTAGAAGACCAGCTTTGTACCTGCTCAGCTTTGGAATAGAGAAGACACAGTCTGACTAGAGGCACACCCTGACCTCAGATGGCACAGCCAGTCAGTGCAACATAAAGAACGCAATAAGCAAGGTCCTGGGACACAGAGACCCGTCAGCCCCTCCCCCTCCAGGTGTTTGTGAATGTGGGGTTCACCATAATATCTGACGGGGTGGTGGTGGTGGCGGTGGTGTATTTTTCCTCTTTTTTCCCCTGTGTATGTTTCATGCATGTGCACATGTGTTTTGTGGGAGTGTACATTTATAGAGGTCAGAAGCCGAGTTCTGATGTCTTCCTCCATTGATATGTATTTACAAGTTTTTAAAAATAGGTCTCTCGCTGACTCTAGAGGTCACTAGACTGGCTAGAGCTGCCAGCAAACTCCACGGGTCCTCCCGTTTCTTTCCCTCTGGTGCTGGAGTTACAGGCATGCATGCCCAACCCTGCGTGAGTTTTTACCAGGGATCTTAGGCCAGGTCCTCACACTAGCGTCAAGGTCAAGCACGTTACACATGAGGCATGCAGTCATCTTCCTGGAGTTGCTCTTAATGAATGGTCCACAGGATTATATTGTCAATAGCCAGTTTCCCGTAATGGATGGATCTATACTGCATGGTAGTCCCATCCGATTATGTTACTAGCCAGTGCATTTCACAGTGCTTGGGAAATTGACAGCCCTCTTTTCTGAGCGGTTGAATGAATCAAAGCTTGTCCAATTAGTAGACTGTCCACGGAGAGGAAGCGACTGAGCTAAATAATTCTTTGGGCCCTTCAAGACTTAGAATGGTTAAAAATTCCATCTCTGCTCCCGACTAAGACCTCAGCTTTCAGTGGGGTCTCAGCCCATCTCAAAAGACGCTCAGGAATTAATGACCAGTGTTCGAGGAGAAAAGCAACCTGTTGAACATCTTCCGTACTTTCATGTTTATGTTTGGTGCCTGGTGTGAATGGATGGGAGAAGAATTAGACAAGTGCTCTGTAGTGGAAAGCAGACAGTAGGCAGTAGGATCTGATCTGAGGGGATGGAAGTGGGCAGAGTGCACTGCCCCTCAGAGTAGATGTGCATGCTGACTCTAGAGAGCGGGTTACACTTCACAAGACCTTACTTACAGACGGGCAGGTCATCCAAGGGTTAGTCTGACTCACCCAGGCCTTTTCAACCTTGCTAAGTCTTAAACTATGTTGTTGTTGTTGTTGTTTTGGTTTTTTGAGACAGGGTTTCTCTGTATAACCCTGGCTGTCCTGGAAGTCACTCTGTAGACCAGGCTGGCCTCGAACTCAGAAATCCGCCTGCCTCTGCCTCCCAAGTGCTGGGATTACAGGCGTGCGCCACCACCGCCCGGCCTAAACTATGTACTTAAACTTTTACTCTGCTGACCTAGGGTACTGGGGACTGAGCTCAAGCTGGGAGAGTGTTTGCTTAGCATGCCTGAGTTTAATCTTGAGCCCCGATTAAAATGGCCAGGGTCGTGCCCGGCTCTGATCACAGCATGTAGAATTTCCAGGGCCGGCTACATAGTGAATTGGAGGTTATCCTGAGCTACGGGAGAGCCCATCTCAAAACAACTATGAACAAACAAAACCCTTTTTGTTGTGTTTATACATAACTGTCTACAATCACTGAACTTTTTAGGTACATTTAAGTTATTGTTTTCCCAGACAAAATTTGGCTCTTAAATTTGGTCAACTCTCCAAACATTTTTTTTTGGTGTGTGCCTTCTCTGTGTCCCCCCTCCCCCACTCCCATTCTGTCTCTTACATCTACCCAGTCAGGACAAACAAGAAAACCTGTCTGAAAGGCAGGTTTCCATCAAAGATTCCTCCCACAAGTGTTTCCCCAAGCCCACATAATGAGATGTGAAATAAAGTTGAGTTTGTTCACCTCTGCCTAATTCTGACTGAACAGCGATTCTCACAGTCCTCGGTGGAGCCTTGCTCTGCCATCCCCATGCGCGCACACCTGTGGGCTTGTAATTTTATGACAGAGAGGAGGGACATCATCCTAATGGGGACCACTATTTATAGAGGAAGAGACATTATTCCTTAAACACTGAAGGCAGAAAAACAGCCTAGAGCTCAGTGGTACCTAGGATTGGATTGTTGCTGAAACTGCTGGAGCGTGTCTGTGTGAGCATCATGTGGATAATGAGACCACTGTTGATGTAAACAATTGATATTCGGAGTCCACAAACACATCTTTGAGAGAACTGGGAGACAATGCGCCGCCTGTCTCTGGAGACACAACAGCAAAGCTTAATGACTGTTTGTGGTTATGTCAAGGACAGGGATTATCAGAAATGAATTCACTTGAATGAATTCAAGGAAGTGTGTGGGGGTGGGGCACCCCCCCACTATGGTTAAGTGGTTAAGCTTTTCTGCAGCCAACACAGCTGTTGGCCAGGCGTTAGCTGCCCCCTGGAGTGAAATATGATGTAAACACCCATGCTCTAGAGGCAAGGACAACTCACTTGTGGAATTATTATTATTAATTATTATTATTAATTATTATTGTAGTTTTGGGATCTTTCTGGTTTGGATGGAAAGGGATGAAAATGCTGTGAGGTTTATGTCTAAGAAATCAAAGTTAAGCAGGATGTGTGGTTACCACCTACACACACACACACTTTGAAAGGATAAAGCAGCCCTGGGGGGGCCAGGGCCAGAGATCTATTGGGAGGGTGGGGGAGGGAGAGCGAAAGACCTAGGAGTGGAGACCCGAGGAAGAGATGGAGACAGGGAGATGAACAATGCAGAGGAGAAGGGGAGAGAGTGTGGCCGGGACAGAGAGAAGGAAAGGGAGAGAGCGAACAAGACAGGAAATGAGCAGGAGATCTAGCCGGAAGCAGGAGGCTACTGAAGCGGCCGCTGGGTCCCTGAGGGCAGGCCGGTGGACATGCCTGTCTGCTAACACACTTTACTTTCTTTATGTTGCCAGCCCGGTCCACCTTTGAGTGAGGCCATTCAGCTACTGAAAAAAAATGCACTCCTATTTCCTGAAGACCCAGGTCCTTCTATCTCCATGGTGCTGGCTGTCAAACTGTCAGCATCACTTAGGTCAACTTAATTTGACTCAGAATTGAAGTAACATTCTGACCCAGTCTAGCAAGTAGCCACCCAAACTGTAATAAGGTGGAAATAGAAATGCTCATGATTTCGCGGATCTGAGTGGTTGGCAGTAGTTACTGTTTGGGCCATTTTCTATGCAGTAACTCATTCGGCTCTCCCAAGAACCTGTGAATTAGATACTAATCCCTTTTATCTTAAAGGTGAATAAATGAAGGCATAGAAAGCTTAAGAATAAACATCACAGGCACCCAGTTGTAAACATCAACACCAGAAACAAGCCAATCTCCCGGCAGAGCCTGCCTTCTTTCATCTACAGACCTGGAGATGCCATTTATCTATTTTTGACTAGTTGCCCAATCAGGATGTCTAGTTAAAATTAAATTTCAGATAAATTCTTATTATCTGAACATGAAGAACATTCCGAATACCACATAGAGTAACATCATCCTAAAACACTATTCATAACTTACTTGAATTTTAGGTATATTTACCTTGGGGTCTATTTTTTTTAATGAATTATCTAACCTTATAACACAGGAAACCATGCGTATTAAGAAACCAGAGAGCAGAAAATGATTAGTTCAAGTTTTGGCAGTGAGATGGTTTGTATTGATGTGGACTTGAAAGGTTCTAGAATCACTTAAGAGACGACGATCTGATATCTACGAGGGAATTAATAGATTAGGTTAAATCAGGTGGGAAGAGCCTTAATGTGGGCTGACACTATTCTAGGGACTGGCATCCCAGACTGGATAAAGCATGCATCTCTCCCTGCCTCCTATCTGTGGCTGCAAAGCGGCCAGCAGACTCAAGCCCCTGCTACCAAGCATCTCTTGCATGATGCACTGTAACTTTTACCCAGGAGCCAAATGAATCCTCTCTTACTCAAACTGCTTCTGTCTGATATTTGGTCACAATAACGAGACTGTTGACTGACACAGGTACCCGAACCTGAAGCAGGATGCTTGTCACAGATCCAGATAGATCTAGTCCAGACTAGATCCCTAGTCTGGAAACCATCCAGAAGTACATACACCTGGACATGAGCATCGCTGGTGTCCTTTAATAGTACACACAGCTAGGCTGGACCTGTTTAAGATTTCACAGGCTTTAGGAAAATTATGGCTGTCTCTGTTTTCCAAAGAGCGCCACAACGTCCGTCCCCTTCTCTGCATTTCTGCTCTGCTGCTTCTCCGTTTTCCTCTTCTTTCTTTCTGGTGCATCTTATTCATGATCAGCCTACAGACCAACACCAGACTTGACCACGCATCACTGATAACCGTTTCTGGAAAATCCCAAGAGGCAGTCCAGAGTAGGCGGAAGGCGAATAAGGAAGTAGGAGAGAAGACTTCCTTATGACGCCCAGAGCTGTCACTCAGGCTTTCTGGGCTGGGTTTGCGGCCTCAAGCTGCACCAGGGAGAAAAGGGTTTTAGCAGGAGAGCGGTAAGGTGAGGGGAATCATTTAGTAAAAGTCCTTGGCACACAGAGAGGGGCCAGATGGTACACGCATGCGCAGAGACGGGTTGTCGGATCCCGGATTACAAGGCACAGGCAAAACAGTACCTAGGAAATCAAGAAAAAGAATCTTCCTGGAATTGGAGAAAAAGGGGGGGGGGGCGAGAGCCCCACTGCCCTCGCTACGTGGCTGAACTCCATAAGGGCATTGGGATATTAGTCATGCTTGACAAGTTAACAGTAAGACTGAAATAAGATAAAAAAGGAAAATATCCGAGGTAATCACGGTGTGGTAATGTGTACCTGTAATCTCAGACGTTCAGAAGCAGAGGTAGGAAGATCAGGTGTTCACACTCAGCCATTGCTGTACAGTGAGGTTGAGACAGGCCTGTGCTACATGAGACCTAGACTCAAAAAACCTGTGTTCTGCTTACTGTTAAGTTAAGGTAATATAGAATCACCTGGGCAGGAAGCCCCAGTTGGGGAATTGTGTGACTTTGGTCGGCTGGTAGGGAAGTCTGCTGCTGAACTTGTCTTGACTGTTAGGGGAGGTGGTGAGTCAACCTGAATGTAGGCTTTCTTCCCCAATTGCTTTTTGTCAGGGCATTTTGGCGTAGTAATAGAGGAGAAAATAGAACACACAGACACAGACACACACAGACACACACAGACACACACACACACATATACTATACACATAGGAGCAGATAGCCAAATCCAAAGTACAACTCAGGAAATAATTATATATACACATACACACACATATATATGTAATGAATTCAATCATTGTGGACAAGAAATAAGTGTTTGTTCTGAACACACTCAGACATATTCTTGTCATCATTTCCTAAGCAATTCAATGCAACATCCGTTTTCATAGCACTTACATCAGACTGTACTCAAGTGGTTTAGAGATGACCTGGAGTCGGTGGAAAGGTGTGTTTAAGTTACAATCAGATCCTTTTCCATACTGGTTCTCAGTCTTCCTAATGCTGTGACCCTTTAATACAGTTCATCATGTTGTGGTGACCCCTCAACCATACAATTATGTTTGTTGCTGCTTCATAACTGGGATTTTGCTACTGTTATGAGCCTTAATGTAAATATCTGACTGCAGGATTTCTGATATATGACCCCTGTAAAAGGGCTGTTTGACCTCTCCCTCCAAGGGGTCATGACCCACAGGTTGAGTACGGCTACTCTACCATTGTACACAGGGGATTTGTGCAGGTATTGGTAAGTTCAGTAGTCCTGCACCAATTCCCAGGTACTGACACAGAAGGACAAGTGTGTGTGTGTGTGTGTGTGTGTGTTAGGTTATAACACATTTATCTTCAAAGGAAAGAGCAACTGAACTGCTCTTCTTCAGAGACAAATATCCATTAGCTTTGGAGAACAGTAAACACAGACAGAAGCAGGCAGGCTTTAGAGCAGATAAGCCAAGACCTAAAAGAATGGTTAAAGGGACTGAAGAGAACTCAGTGGTTAAAAGAATGGCTTGTTCTTCCCGAGGACCTAGGTTCAAATCCCAGCACCCACATTGCAGCTCACAACTCTGATAAGATCTGGCACTCACCTGCAGACATATATTGCAGGCAAAACACTAATGCACATAAAAGAAAAATAAATCTAGAAGAAGAAGAAGAAGAAGGAGAAGAAGAAGAAGGAGAAGAAGGAGAAGAAGGAGAAGAAGGAGAAGAAGCAGCAGAAGCAGCTGGCCTGAGGTGGTGCATACTTTTAATCCCAGCACTTGGGAGGCAGAGGTAAGCAGATCTCTGAGTTCAAGGACAGCCTGGTCTACAGAGTGAGTTCCAGGATAGCCAGGGCTACACAGAGAAACCCAGCCTCATAAAATAACCAACCAAACAAAAAAAAGGATTGAAGTACAGCTTACCATCGCAGACTCATGCAGCCTAAGGTCTAAGAGGATGGTGGGAAAATAGGGTGTGAGAGGAACATTCATTCACCCAAGAGGCAAGGTGGCACAGACACCATGTGTCCCACACTTTCTTCGCAGGCCTCAGAACTGATCATGGCTATAATAATCCTCCCTAGTCCCCCTCCCACCCCCATGCCTTTCTCTTTAGGTCAGAGAACAGCATCTTAGAGAAGTGTCTGGTGGGATGGCAGTGTGCACATGAAGATTAAAGTTTGCCAAGAAGCAAGGTAAGGCTGGTGGGAGAACCCCACCCTGTCCTGACCTCCAATGGAGAATTATTGAGTTTGGGAAATGGTGAATTACTGAGTTTGGGAATTGTATTTTATATATGTATATTGAGCTGTAAAGGAAATACTGAAAGGCTGTGGGGCAATAATCCTTTATGCTCTATGATGGTTTGTATATGCTCAACCCAGGGAGTGGCACTATTAGAAGGTGTGGCCCTGTTGGAGTAGGTGTGGCCTATGTTGGAGTAGGTGTGTCATTGTGGATATGAGCTTTAAGACCCTCATCCTAGCTGCCTGGAAGCCAGTATTCTGCTAGCAGCCTTCAGATGAAGATGTAGAACTCTCAGCTCCTCCTGCACCATGCCTGCCTGGATGCTGCCATGTTCCTGCCTTGATGATAATGGACTGAACCTCTGAACCTATAAGCCAGGCCCAATTAAATGTTGTCCTTTATAAGATTTGCCTTGGTCATGGTGTCTGCTCACAGCAGGAAAACCCTAACTAAGACACATTCCATTATAGCTGTCCACAAAAAAACTTTTCAAAATGATGTAGGGATTCCCCAATGTGCTACTTAACATCGTAGGCTCTAGCTATTCGTGACTTGTGTGCCTCAGAAATGCATCCAGTGGCTCAGGATGATCTCAGTTGATAAAGTCTTTGTGTAGCATGTGTAAAAGCATCAAGTTTTATCCCCAGGACCACATATTAGGAGAATCAGAAGTTTGAAGCCATCCTTAGCTAACAGTGAGTGAGTTTGAGGACAGCCTGGGCTATATGATATGCTATTGTAAAAATACAAAGATGGAAAATATGTATAATTAATGCAACAAAGAAACTATGTGTTGTGTTTGTGTGTGCATGTGTGTGTGGGGGATGGAACTTATGCGGGCTAGGCAAGTGCTTTACTACTAAGCTACAGCCTTCATCTAAGAAACTGAATTTTATTCTTTTCTGTTTTTAAAAAACACTTTAATTGGATATTTTACTTGTTTACATTTCAAATGTTACCCCCTTTCCCGGTTTCCCCTCTGCAAACTCCCTATCCCATTCCCGCTTACCCTCCCACTCCTGCCTCCCCGCCCTGGCACTCCTCTACACTGGGGCATCCAGCCTTCATAGGACCAAGGGCCTCCCCTCCCATTGATGCCAGATAAGGCCCCTTCAACTCCTTCACTCCTTCCCCTAACTCCTCCATTGGTGTCCCTGTGCTCAGTCCAATGGTTGGCTGTGGGCCTCCATATCTGTATTGGTCAGGCTCTGATAGAGTCTCTCAGGAGACATCTGTATCAGGTTCCTGCCAGCAAGCACATGTTGGCATCAGCAATAGTGTCTGGGTTTGGTGTCTGTATGTGGATTGATCCCCAGGTGGGGCAGTCTCTGGATGGCCTTCCCTTTAGTCTCTGCTCCACACTTTGTCCCTGTATTTCTTTTAGACAGGAGCAATTCTGGGTTAAAATTTTGGAGATGGGTGGGTGGCCACATCCCTCAACCACATCCTTATTGCCTAGCCCACATAAGTTCCTATCCATGCCTAACCTCTAGATATGGTCCCAACAGGTTCTCTCTTGCCTCGACAGGGCTCTTGCTTTCCTGGCATCTGGGGATTTCTGGTTGCTACCCCCAGTTCCCCATCCCCCATTGCTATACACCTCTGTTCAATTTCCTAGCCTTCTGTACATCTCCTCTATCTCCTCCCATACCTGAATTTGCCACTGTTTTCCCCCTCCTCTCTTCCTCCCAAATCCCTCCCACCCTCTACTTCCCTTGGTAATATTTTTCTCCCTTCTAAGTAGGACTGAAGCATCCAATCTTTTGTCTTCCTTCCTCTTGAGCTTCATGTGTTTTGTGGGTTGTATCATGGGTATTCCACATCCTTTGCCTAATATAAACTTAATATACCATGTGTGTTCCTTTGTGACTGAGTTACCTCACTCAGGATAATATTTTCTAGATCCATCCATTTGCCTGTGAATTTTGTGAAGTCATTGTCTTTAATAGGTGAGTAGTACTTCATTGTGTAAATGTACCACATTTTCTGAATCCATTCCTCTGTTGAGAGACATCTGGGTTCTTTCCAACTTCTGGCTATTATAAATATGGCTGCTATGAACATAGTGGAGCATGTGCCCTTATTTCATGTTGGAACATCTTCTGGGTGTATGCCCATGAGTAGTATTGTAAGACTCTGGTGAGCCTTTCCTGACTGGGACCTCTTGAGTGAACAACTCAGAGTCAGGGATTGATACAAAAAGCAAGAGGAATGTATTGTTCCAACATATTGGGGTCGCCCTGCACATGGAGAGAGAATGACCACATGCAGCCCACCCAGCGGGCCTCTAAACAGTCCTCAGGGCAGCAGCCATTAGGCACAATGTGATTGGCAGAACAGTGTTCTTTAAACTGATTGGTTGGTAGGGAATGAGGTACGTGGCTAACAGTCTCAGAATAACTCTGGGCCTCCCCTAGCTGCAGGTACCTCCCTATGGTCTGAGGAATGTAATTTACCTGCTCCCTTCTGGAGGGGTCTGGTGGAATTTTCCAGCATTCCTGAGCTGACCCTTTCAGTACAGCTGAGTCCTCAGGCAGTTCTGTGTCATTGTGTCCCATACATTTGGGTATGTTGTGCCTTCATTTTCATTGTACTCTACTTCTTCCTTGACCAAGTTATCATCGAGTAGTACGTTGTTCAGCTTCCATGTGTATGTAGGCTTTCTGTTGTTTTTATCGTTATTGAAGACCAGCCTTAGTCTGTAGTGATCTGATAGGATGCATGGGATTATTTCAATCTTCTTGTATCTGTTGAGGTTTGTTTTTTGCTATGGTCAATTTTGGAGAAGGTACCATGAGGTGCTAAGAAGAGGGTATATTCTTTTGTATTAGGATAAAATGTCCTATAGATATCTGTTAAATCCATTTGGTTCATAACTTCTGTTAGTTTCACTGCGTCTCTGTTTAGTTTCTGTTTCCATGATCTGTCCATTGATGAGAATGGGGTGTTGAAATCTCCCACTATTATTGTGTGAGGTGCAACATGTGCTTTGAGCTTTAGTTAGTAAAGTTTCTCTTATGAATGTGGGTGCCCTTGCATTTGGAGCATAGATGTTCAGAATTGAGAGATCATCTTGGTAGATTTTTCCTTTGAGAAGTGTTCTTTCTTATCTTTTAAAATAACTTTTGTTTGAAAGTTGATTTTATTTGCTATTAGAATGGCTAATCCATCTTGTTTCTTGGGACCATTTGCTTGGAAAAAATTTTCCAGCTTTTTACTCTGAGTTAGTGTCTGTCTTTGTCACTGAGGTGCATTTCCCATATACAGCAAAATGCTGGGTCCTGTTTAAGTATACAGTCTGTTAGTCTATGTCTTTTTTATTGGGAAATTGAGACCATTGGTGTTAAGAGATACTAAGAAAAAGTGATCGATTGTTGCTTCCTGTTATTTTTGTTGTTAGAGATGGAATTATGTTTGTGTGGCTGCCTTCTTTTGGGTTTGCTGAAAAAAGGTTACTTTCTTGCCCTTTTTAGGGTGTAATTTCCCTTCTTGTGTTGGAGTTTTCCATCTATTATCCATTGTAGGACTGGATTTGTGGAGTGATATTGTGTAAATTTGGTTTGGTCATGGAATATCTTGGTTTCTCCATCTATGGTAATTGAGAGTTTTGCTGGGTATAGTAGCCTGGGCTGGTTCCCTTAGGGTCTGTATAATACCTCTCCCGGATCTTCTAGCTTTCATAGTCTCTGCTGCAAAGTCTAGTGTAATTCTGATAGGTCTGCCTTTATATGTTATTTGACCTTTTTCCCTTACTGCTTTTTGTGACCTTCTCTTGCCCACTGTTCTCAAGAATAGCAGCCAGCAACCTGACCACCCGCCTCCTGAAGCTTTTAATATTCTTTGTTTTGTGCATTTGGTGTTTTGACTATTATGTGACAGGAAGAATTTCTTTTCTGGTCCAGTCTGTTTGGAGTTCTGTAGGCTTCTTGTTTGTTTTTGGGCATCTCTTTCTTTAGGTTAGGGAAGTTTTCTCCTACATGTTTGTTAAAGATATTTACTGGTCCTTTAAGTTGGGTATCTTCACTTTCTTCTATACCTATTATCCAGAGGTTTGGTCTTCTCATTGTGTCCTGGATTTCCTAGATGTTTCCCGTTAAGAGTTTTTTTTTGCATTTTGCGTTTTCTTTTACTATTGTGTCAATATTTTCTATGGTATCTTCTGCACCTGAGATTCTTTCTTCTATCTCTTGTATTCTGCCATTGATGCTTTTATCTATGACTCCTGATCTCTTTCCTAGGTTTGCTATCTCCAGGGTTGTCCCCCTTTGTGATTTCTTTATTGTTTGTATTTCCATTTTTAGATTCTGGATGGTTTTGTCCAATTCCTTCATCTGTTTGGTTATGTTTTCTTGTAATTTTTTTAAGTAATTTTCATGTTTCTTCTTTAAGGGCTTCTACCTGTTTACCTGTATTCTCCTATATTTCTTTAGGTGAGTTATTTAAGTCCTCTATCATCATCATAAGATGTGATTTTTAAATCAGAGTCTTACTATTCTGGTGTTTTGGGGGTATCCAGGGCTTGCTGTGGTGGGAGAACTTGTTCTGATGATGCCAACTAGCTTTGGTTCTGTTGCTTATGTTCTTGTACTTGCCTCTCACCTTCTGGTTATCTGTGGTGTTAGCCGGTCTTGCTGTCTCTGACTGTGGCTTGTCCTTCCTGTAATCCTTTGTGTCAGCAATCCTGGGAGACCATTTCTCTCTGGGAGGAATTTGGATATGGAGAGCTGTGGAACAGGGTCAAGTCTGGGGCACAGACAGAAACTTGAAGGGTCCTGCCCTAGGCTGCCCTTGGTTCCTGTACCCTGAGGGTTCTGGGCTGGTTCCTCAGAACAGAACTTGTGGTCTTACCTGTGCTCTCAGGTGAGACCAGCTCTCTCCCAGCGGGATTTGGGTATAGAGAGCTATGACACAGGGTCAGCTCCAGGTGCAGAATCAGAAACTGAATTTTAAATATAATTTTAATTAAAATTAAAAAATGGAGAGGCCTCATGTGTCCAGTATCTTAGACAGACGATTATAAATTGGCATGATTCTTCTTTGACACCAAATAACATAAATGTAGAAGATAAGTTTTTGACCAAGTCTGTATTAGTTACATTTCTGTTGCTATGATAAAGCTTGACAATCAAAGGAAACTGAATGAACAGTGAGTGTACTTTAGCTTATGTCCAGAGAGAAACTCTGTAATGGCAAGGGAGCCATGACAGCAGGCAGCGGGAGCAGGAAGCTGAGAGCTCATATTGTCAACCACAGACACAAAGCAGAGAAATGGAACCAGAAGCGAGGTGAGGCTGTAAGCACCCAAAACCTGCATCCATGATTGCTTTCTCCAGCAAGGCTCTATCTCCTCAGAGCTCCACAACCTCCCAAACAGCACCACCAACTGGGGACCAAGCATTCAAATACCAGAGCCTATAACAGACATTTCTCATTCAAATCATCACAATGCTGATGCGCTGAGTTCTGGGCCAATTATATAAGATAAATGGAAACTTGAGAACAATTCGTTACTAACTCCATCAAGTAACAAGAAGGGATCTTTCTAGATTGGCCTATTGTTATCCTTAATGTTAGTCACTCCGAATCTATCTTTGATATTTGTATTCATAGAGTTCTTGGTTGTTTTATTGTGATGAAGAAAACCCCAGTAAAACTTAAGGGGCTGGTGGTAATTGTTCCTAGATTGTTACAGTCTTGGCTTACAATGTTTGTTCTAGCACACAGCCTCCTGGGTGACTAGACACAGGTGTCTGTGTTCAATCCAGAGAGGAGAGAAGGAGCTACTGGATATGAGAGTTGGACTTCTGTGGCTCGTCCCTCTCTTCACACTCACTGAGGGCACTGATGGCTTCCTGCAGGTGAGCTGGTGCACGACTTATTTCTCTTGGCAACCATCTCTCCACATTCCTGGTACCTTCAGAATCTATAACTCTCCAGGCAACTGAAAGGCAGAGGTCGGTGGATTGGCATCAGAGGTCTAAAGGCCTTGTCTTAGGATTACCAGCACTGACTGTGAGGTCTTCAATAAGTTATTTTATCTCTTTGATTGCGCATGAGGCCCTCCCATGAATATTTAACTATCTTGGAGATCTTGTCTCATTCAACATGTTCTATGCTATGGCCTCTTGGGCACAGAAAAACCATATGGGTGGACACTAACACCTGTGGGCCTTCTCTATCACTTCCACTTCCCCTTTTATTCTGTCACTGTTGTTTAGTTCAGGGTCTCATGCAGACCCGGGCTGGTCCCAAACTCATAGTGTAGCTGAGGGTAGCTTTGAACTATTCAACTTCCTGCCTCTGCCTCCTAAGTTTGAAGGTTACAGATGTGTGTCACCATCTTACCTTTGTTTTATGGTGTGTGTGTGTGTGTGTGTGTGAGAGAGAGAGAGAGAGAGAGAGAGAGAGAGAGAGGGAGGAAGAAAGGGAGAGAGGGAGAGGGAGAGGGAGGGAGGGAGAGGGAGAAGGAGAGGGAAAGGGAGAGATGGTCTTCTCATATAGTTCTGCCTGGTATGGAACTCTGTGTGGACCAGGTTAGCCTCAAACCTGCAGCAATCTTTCTGCCTCTGTCTCTCAAGCACCAGTGTATCCACTGTTCTTAGCTTTCTTTCTATTTGTTTATATTTGTTATACATCGGTGAGTATGTATGCTCCCACTTGTGCGGACACACATGGATAAGCCTGTGTAAACACATAGAGGCCTTGATATCAGGAATCTTCTCCAATGGTTTTTCCACTTTATTTACCGAGGCAGGATCTCTTAGGCCCGGAGGTCAGTGACATGATGACTCTCGCTGGCCACTTGCTTTGGGGACTCTGTCTCCACCTCCGAAGGCTGGAATTCAAGGCAGGTTACCTTGTCTACTCCATGTTTGCATAGATTCTGGGGATCCCAACTCTTCCCCTTACATAGCAAGTGCTTTAACCTGAGCCTTACCCCAGCCACGGCCTCCTTATTATCTTTCATCAAGGACAGGATTGTGGCTTGAATGTTTTCTGCTCACTGATGACTCCCTAAAGCGTATTTCTATCTGGATGCTTCCTGCTTAACTCCTCACCCGTGTGCCCACCATCCTTGTGTTCCTCAACTTTGGGTCCCAAACTGAACCCCCGAATTTTTCCTACCAAACCTACTCCTCCTTTCCCGTGACAACTCTTTCCTCTTGGGTAAAAATGGTGCCATGCTTGAGTCTTTGTCACATTGTATATTTGGATCATTTAAAGTGGATCTTTAAAATATACCCAGAAGTCAGACACATCTGATTTCATCCACTGCTGCTGCCTCTGTCTACGGCTTTATATTCTCGTTCCTGTATTGCTTCCATAACTCCACAAGCATTTTCATAGCTCCTGGGCTTGGCCATTCGAAACGTGGCTTCAGGATTAAGGCCTCTGGAAAGTTTGAGTGGATCTTTATTTTGTTCCCCCTGTTCAAACTGAGCTCACTGGGGTAAACACTAAAAACCAGGCGACTCAGTGGAGAAGAGCTCTCCTTCTGCCAGCCTGGAAGGCCTAAGCTGGATTCCCCAGCATGTGGTTTAAAAAGGCTGGGCATGGGTGGCTGTATTTCCAGTCCTGGGGTGGGGGTGGAACCCAGCAGCCACAGAGTCAGGCATTTGAGCCAAAACAGCCACCAGCTCCACTGCAGTGAGAAACCCTGTCTCCAAGGAATACACTAAAGAGAGGAAGATGCTCAATAGCTTCCTCTCGTCCTCTTACATACAAATGGGTACACTCACTAATATACCCGTGTACTTGCAGCACACACACACACACACACACACACACCCTACAACAGCACTTCTCTCACTCCCCTCCTTAAAAATCTTTCTGTGGTTTGATAGATGTATATGACCGGCCCGTATGAACTCCATCTCTTGCTCCTCTCCATTCTCAGTAGGCCCCACCCCCACCCTGACCCCGCCTCGACCTGACCCTGCCTCGACCTGACCCCGCCCGACCCACTGCACCCTGCCCTCATGCTCTCCCAATCCCTCTAGCTTCACAGCTGTGCAGTGTCAGTCACAGCACTGGGCCTGTGCACCTGCTGTTCCTGCTTCCTGCGAAGCTTTTTCCTGCAGGCAGCTTCACTTGCTCCAAACAGCCTGCCCTGGTCCTCAGCCTTCTCCCACCATCCTTGCCTTGGGTATTAGGTCAGCGGTTTCAGGTCATTTGGGAAACTCAACAGATCTTTGGTTTGCAGATCTCAAAGATTCACCATAGTTATCTTTCTCTCTCTCTTCCTTCCTCTCTTTTTTCCTCTCTTTCTTTCTTTCTTTCTTTCTTTCTTTCTTTCTTTCTTTCTTTCTTTCTTTCTTTCTTTCTTTCTTTCTTTCTTTCTTTCTTTCTTTCTTTCTTTCTTTCTTTCTTTCTTTCTTTCTTTCTTTCTTCCTTCCTTCCTTTCTTCCTTCCTTCCTTCCTTCCTTCCTTCCTTCCTTCCTTCCTTCCTTCCTTCCTTTCTTTCTTTCTTTCTTTCTTTCTTTTTCTTTCTTTCTTTCTTTCTTTCTTTCAGCAGAAAAAGGATGGCCACATCCACAGAACAAAAGGAGATATCAGTGTGGTTGAGAAAAGGCACCCAGGTAAGATTCTTTTAGAGGTACTGGAACACTGCACACTGAGACCAAGGAAACAGCATCCCTACCTCTGCAATGGTTCGGTGATCTTAGGCATGCTATGAAATTTTCCAAATCTGTAAAGTGAGAAGAATAATAATTCTTAATAATCCTCAGTTCTGAGGATTAAACACACAGTGTATTAAGTTGGTATATTTATTGCTTTGGCCAAACACCTTATTAAAGCTCTACGGGGGTGGGGGGTGGGGGACTGGCTTGTTTAGGTTCACGGTTTAAAGGGCCAGACAGTCCGCCATGCCAGGAAGGGACGGCAGCTGGAGCTTGAGGGAGCACTCACACTCTGTCCACACTCAAGCTGAGGTGCGAATGCTCATGCTTGACTCACTCTTTCTCCTTTAATTCAGCTCATGTAATGGCACCCGCTCGGTTCAGGGTGGGGTTCCTCTTCTCAGTTAGACCTTTCTGGAAACTCTTTCGAATGCACCTCCAGAGGTGTGTCTCCTAGATTACTACAAATCCAGGCAAGCTGAGATTGGAGATGAGCGTCTTGCACCATCCCCGACATCAGTCTGTCCTTTAATTTTCTTTTGTGTTTCCCTCCTGTGGATGTAATTAATGGGCAGAGCTCTTAACTTGGGGATGGGTCCTGGTGTGGATTTAAACGCGCAGAGTGGCAGCACTGAATGTATTTCCTTATGAAAACATTGGTCCACATAGATGATGGCTGGGTTCTAGGATCCAGTCCTCAAAGGCCTTTCTGACATGCAATGCACTTAAATGCACTAGCATATGGCCGTGTGTTAGCCATAACACGGAACATATTCCCATGCAAGAGTATGGTTCTTCAAGGAAATAAAACAAAAATCTCAACACGGAGTGTGACAAACAAGATCTCCTCCAACAGTAACAATGACAATAAAAGCACAGCAAGTCTTTATTTTCTGGCCTGTCACTATGCCAGGCAGTGTTTAGCCCTATTGTAAGCATTAAAGCCTCACACTCACTTTGGCTGTTTATGGTCATCTTTATTTTAAAGATAGTGAATCTAGGGCCTAGAGCTAGGGACAGGATTAAACTGGGACTTTCTGGTTTCAGTACCATTAGTTCCTGAGAAAGCGACCCAGGGTTTTATTTACCCTGTTCTCCATCTTTGGGATGAATTCCCAAGGCCTGTGGGAACTGTAGACAAGATTTGAACGCAGTCAGTCTGGCTGTAGAGCCAGCAGGTACCACCCAAAGTAAGATGGGGCCTGGCATGTGGAACCCAAGGATTCCAGAGCCCTGAGTACAAAAGCCTTGTCTGTGGAGGGGGTGGGAGGGGAGAACGGAAAGTGATTTATTTATAGAAGTAAGTAGCTAGAGGTAAGTGTACACAGACTCAAGTTAAGGTCTAATTGTGTTTTGCTTTTGTATTGAAGCAAATCCTAAAACTCCCACTAATGATTGGACCATCTTTCAAAAGGGGGAAGCTGGGGTGTTTGTATGTTGCAGATACTTCAAGGAAACCAAAGCTAGGGTAGGGAGGAAGAGTGGGTAGGGCCTTCAAGCCTGTTTCCCCTTGACTCTAGGGTAGTCCAGAGAGCGTGGGAACGACTGGCCTAGCAGAAGTGGGGGAGAGATGTGCATGTGTAAGGCACGACTGCTTGCACACATGTTACGTCAACGTCTGGATATTCAGAATGTAGTGACAAGCATCACAGACAGTTCAAGAGCTCTAAGCAGGGCAGGATGACTGCTAAGTGATCTTCCCCACAGACCATTATCTTCTAGTAACTTCTCTCTACCTCCAGTCCAGGAGTATGAGGTGTTACTTCAGATGACATACAAAGATCCAGCAGAGAAGAGAGAACTGAAGAGATTTCTGAAGCTCTTGAAAGCCGGATCGCTGAGCTTACATGGCCCTAGCAAGATCATCAGAGTGAAGGCTACCACATGTAAATCGACTGGGAGTGTAAACAGGGAGTGGGTGAGACACAACAGAGGGTTGCTCTGGGAGGAATGATTCTCCTGCAAGCTCTGCAGCATCAAGAGCTAACGTTTCTTCTTCATGTGACATGCCGATGGCATGCTGGCAAGGGGGCTGTGTCTGGGGTTGTCCCTCAGGTACCAGCGGACAGGGGAGGTCTTACTTCAAATGTATCTGTTCAGAGTACTAAAGAAATGAAACCCCGGAGACCCTTACACAGGCAATGACATTCTTTGAGTGAGAAGAGAGATATTAATTCTATTCCTATTTTATTGGCCATAATTTAGTCTATGACTCAGCCCAGGCTCATGGGGCTAGGATATGAAATCCTATTGTATTTCTTGAAGATAGCAAGGACTAGTTGGTAACACAAACCACAAAAGTGGCTCCCAGCGAAGTTCAGTGACTCGTGTAAAACTGAGATTCAGAGTGTTCAGACCCCAGGCAGCCGCAGGAGCAGGGAACCGAACAGAAGTGCAAACTCTTGGTCCACTTCATGCTTGTTGGATCATAAGCTCTGAGGTGAAGTGCTTCGGCGGTCCTGAGGCATGGGAAGGTTTGGCCAGCACTCACTTCTCTGTACCTTTCTCAAACATGACCGGGACCATCCTGCTTCACCCTTCCGTTAAGAGGGAAAGATTTTCGATGGGCATGTCAGGTCCAATACAGAACAGCAAACCCACAACATTGACAGGTAGACATTCGCACCACGTGCCCTACCTCTAAATCATCCTGCATGTCTAAAGTTCTAGAACATTACAAATTTGTATGTGTATGAATGTTTTGCATGCATGTGTATTTGTGGACTACATGCGTGCTTGGTACCTGAGAGGACCAGAGGAAAGCTTCAGAATTAGAGTTCCAGATGTCAGTGAGCTACTGGGCGGGTGCTGAGAATGCATCCCAGGTCTCCGGCAGAGCAGCAAGTGCTCTTAAACACTGAGCCAGGTCGTCTTCAGCCCTAGCACGTGCAGTGCTGATTGACGTACAGATAGGGGCTGAAACGACACAGTGGTCAACTACCCTTAGACCTCTTCAATGGCTCTAGCTTGTGACTGTGCCTGCCTGCCTTTCTCTCACACCACAGTGGATCCTCGTAGGGCCCGTAGCCTTGCTTTGGATGCTAAGCCTGGCCATTTGGGTTTCATCTTTGCTGAGATTTTCACACTAACTCTGATAGTCTACAGAGTTGGACATTTCTGCATTGCCACCCTTCCAGCCTCTGCTGAGGGATCCTTGGTTCAGATTCCAGTCAGAGCCAAGGACTGGGCACATGTTGGTTTAGAAAATGTGGTCTATTTACACAATGGAATACTACTCAGCAATTAAAACAATGAAGTCATGAAATTCTTAGGCAAATGGTTGGAATTGGAAAATATCATCCTAAGTGAGGTAACCCAATCACAAAAGAACACACATGGAATGCAGTCACTGATAAGTGGATATTAGCCCAGAAGCTCTGAATACCCAAGGCACAATTCACATATCAAATGATGCCCAAGAAGAAGGAAGGAGAGGGCCCTGGTCCTGGAAAGGCTTGATGCAGCATTGTAGGGGAGTACAGGACAGAGGAGTGGGAGGGGGTTGATTGGGGAATGGGCAGAGGGAAGAGGGCTTATAGGACTTATGGGGAGGGGGAAACTGGGAAAGGGGAAATCATTTGGAATATAAACAAAGAATATAGAAAATAAAAAAGAAATAATAAATGAATAGATTAAAAGAAAAAAGAAAACAGACACAGAGACATGGTGTTCTATTTCTTTTTCTATACGCAGTCTGCAGAGGCAGAAAAGGGTTCCTGGATTGTGCCTGCGAAGACAGCTACACTTGGTTTCCTCCCTCCTGCCTTGACCCCCAGAACTGCTACCTTCACACAACTGGGCCTCTCCCAAGCTGCATTTGCCCTTTCAGGGGCCTCAGGCAGAGCGTTAACTTCTGTGAGAGAGCAAGTAAGTGCCCATTGGCTGGGCTGCTCTCAGCCCCGCATCCTACAGACACTGCACTGTACACTCTGCCTGGCTAGGGCGGCTGATGCCAAAGGGCAGTGGTGAGGTGGAGGTGTCCTGTTAGCTTTGTCTGGATCCAGCCAAGGCTCCAGCGGCAGATCCAAAACCACACGATGAGGTTTGGATGTCGTTCTGACTTCTCGGTACAGCTCTGTGACTGCAGGATTCTATTGAGATTTAGAAAGACACCAAAATCCAAGTGAGCTACTAGCTGTCAGAGTTAGAGCAGTCTCCTTCTCCCCTTTCCCTTTACCAGAGTCAGTTCTAGACTGTGAATGCAGGAGGAGCACCTGGTGATTGCATTGAAAGGCCTGCCCTGGGTTATAACACATATATTCTGAATCACACACACACACACAGAGAGAGAGAGAGAGAGAGAGAGAGAGAGAGAGAGACAGACAGAGAGACAGAGAGACAGAGAGACAGAGAGAGACAGAGAGAGACAGAGAGAGAGAGACAGAGAGATACAAAGACACAGATAGCAGAAAGAGACACAGATAGAGACTCACTCAACATACACACAGAGAAAATACAAGACACAAACTGTCTCCCCCCCCTCTCTCTCTCACACACACACACAGAGACAGAGAGAGAGAGAGACAGAGAGACAGAGAGACAGAGAGACAGAGAGATACAAAGACACAGCAGAAACAGACACAGATAGAGACTCTCATTCAACATACACAGAGAAAATGCAAGACACAAACTGTCTCCCCCCCTCTCTCTCTCACACACACACACACAGAGAGAGAGAGACACACACACACAGAGAGAGACAGAGAGATACAAAGACACAGATAGCAGAAACAGACACAGATAGAGACTCTCACTCAACATACACAGAGAGAAAATGCAAGACACAAACTCTGTCTCCCCCACCCTCTCTCTCTCTCTCACACACACACACACACACACACACACACACACACACATAACGCACGTAACCTAGCACCCAGGAGACAGAGCCAAGAGGATTGCTTTGCGTTTGAGGACAGACTGAGCTACATAGTGAGTTCCAGGACAGTCAAGGGGAAGACAAGGAACAGGAGAATGAAGTGGAGGAAGAGGAGCATCTCTCCAGTGACTACTCTAGTCATCACGAAACTCTGGGTTTTAGATCTGAGGAGAGAAAAGATTGAGGGAGGAGCCAGAAATAATCCAGTTTAACTGGGCATACCTGGTACAGCTTCCCAGGACCACAGCAATTCATGTTAAGGTGATCATGACTCTATAAAGGACCATCTTCATGTCCAGTTCCAGGGCAAACTCTCCAGGAGGCCCCAATGCTTTTGCCTTGCTATGTATGAATTATCAGGTTAGTAAGGGAGGCAGGTATAGTCAGATGAAGAAAATGGGGCGGGAAAACTGAGGAAGAAAGAATTTTCCACTTGGGGACCAGAGAAGGGCTTCCAGAGCAGCTAACAATTAGGCCCTGAATGAAGAGTGGACAGGAGATATCCTTAGAGAACAACTCTGTACAGACACGCACTAGCCCTGAGCTAGTAAGAACGGGGCTTATAAGGAGCTAGCAAATTGCTTTAAAGTTGTGTTGTGGCTGGGGAGACGTCTCAGTAAATAAAGTGCTTGGTGTGCAAGCATGAAGACACGGGGAAGCACTGGTGCGGTATCCCTGGGCTCTCTGGTCTGCTAATCCACCTGAATTGCAAAGCTCCAGGTCAGTGAGAGACCCTGTCTCACATACCATTTCCATGTACACACACACACACACACACACACACACACACACACACACACACACACACATGCTATCATGACTGTTAGAAACTCACCATTGAAAACTGGTTTTCTTTCTTTCCTTTATTATTTTAGATGAATATATTTTATGAAAGTAAATGGAAATATCATAGGTTCAGGATTGTACTTTCATAATCTCGTGCTTCTGATAAAATCAAGTAAGACATTTATTTTTATCTAAAGATTTTTTCTCTTCTACTTCCCATAGAGGTTTGGGGCACTTTTGAAATTGATAAAAAATTTCCTGAAGCCCTTTGGAATTCATCATCTGATGTATATGCCCACTACACAACTGAAATTGAAACTCAAGTAAGCACTACTTAGTATGTAAGGATTTTCTTTCTCACCATAAGTTCTGATGCCTTTCAATTTAGAACATGCATTCAATACACATTTCATATGTGTGCATGTTTGTATATTAGGGTGTACCCATGTGGGTGCTGTGTACATGTGTAGGGGACACAGAAAATCAGACTCAATGTTTTGTTTTCCCCTCAACCCCTGCTTGTTCTGTTTTTCCGTTTTTAGACAGGAGCTTTCTTTGGCCTAACTGACTAGTAGGTCTGTCTGATCTGCTTGCCTCGGCCTCTGATATGGGTCCTGGGGCTCAAACTCAGGTCTTCATGCAAGACAAGGTGCTTTACTGATTTAATTATCACCCTAGCTCCTTTTTAAAATTTTTTTCTATATTCTTTGTTTACATTTCAAATGCTTTCCCCTTTCCTGGTTCCCCCCTCCCCATTGGTCTCATAAGCCCTCTTCCCTCTGCCCATTTCCCAATCACCCTTCCTCCCATTTCCCTGTCCTGGACTCCCCTACAATGCTGGATCAACTCTTTTCAGAACCAGGGCCCTCTCTTTCCCTCTTCTTGGGTATCATTTGATATACTAATTGTGTCTCACCCTAGCTCCTTAATAACATATTTTTTTTACAGATTTATTTAATTTTGAAGTGTGTGTGTGTGTGTGTGTGTGTGTATTCTATGCATGCATGTATGACTGCACATACCCACAGAGCCCGGAAAAGGCCATCAGATTCCCTGAAGTTAGACTTGTGCATGGCTATGAGTCACTTAATATGGATGCTGGGACAGAGAACTCAAGTCCTCTGCATGTTCCTAACTGCAGAGCCAACTCTTTGGTCCCTTACTACATATTTAATTACTTATTTTGCATGAGTTCCACTCGACTCGCAGTTGATGATCCTTTAACATTTTCCTGAGACATTACCTCTAAATTGCCTTGTGTCTGGTTTTGTGGACTTATTTGAATATTGTACTAAAGATTCTTGACTATTTTATGGTTTTTAATCACACATAGTAAAGTACCATGATCTAAGCTCAATTCTCAGCGTTTTACTTTGTCCCACAAAAAAGCATCTCTTAGAAGCTGAACAGAGTTACTGAATAAAACATTACCTCATAGCAAAGTCACGTAAGAACTAGACCAGTCAATCTGAGGACCAGAACATAGACCTGTGTACATTGATTTCACTGCAGTCATGCAAGAACAGATCAGTCAGTGTGCTTATGTTGAGAACCAGAACATAGACCTGGGTACATTTATTGTATTATTTAGTACCCTACTCCCCACTATTCTAAGAGGTTGATTATCCCACCATTACCAACCCCCCTCTCTCTGTTCATGTGCGAAGGCCAGAGGTAGATCTCAAGTGCCTTCCTGTTCAAAGGTATCTACACATTATCAAATTATTTTGCAAGGCAAGGTTTCCCATTGGTCTTACCAACTGACGACTGGTTGACCAACAAGCTCTACCTGTCTCCACTTCCCAGGGCTAGGGCTCCAGATATATACTCTGCTTGTGTGAGTGCTAGGAACCTGAACTCAACTCCTCATGATTGTGGTGATGACTTCGCTAATGAAACCATCTCACCAGCCTCTGATACCTCACTTTTTCTTAGCATGGTCAAAAATAAATTGTGTGTGTGTGTGTGTGTGTGTGTTTATTCTCAATTGCTACTTGACTATATTTGTTATGACATATAACTTCTTCCCATGGACCCTTCTTCTTTTGTTCATCTGTTACTGCTTTGTTTATTGTTTGCATCTGTATTTTGCTCCAATGTCCTTTTGATGTGTGAGGACAAAGATTGAATCATTGTCTTTTGTGTTCTTTCTAAGCTTAAAGAAGTATACAGAAGGGTCCATGGTTTTGAGTCAGTTCGGGTCACCCAGCTTCGGTAAGTCCCATCTGGTCTCAGAAGAGCTGCTCTAGAATTCTTCACTGGGCCTGAGAATGCCCAGTGATATTTCTGCTGCCTTTGACAGAATTGTAAAGTCAATGCTAGGAAGATAGTTTAGTTGGTGTATACATTGCAAGCCTGAGGTCTGGAGTATGACCCCAGAACCCACATAATAGTGCCTGGCATGGTAGTGCACACATTTATTCCCAGTGACAAGGCAGTAGAAAGAGGGGATCCCTGGGGTTTACTGGCCATTAAGACTCACCTAATTAATGAGGTCCAGGCCACAGAGAGATCCTGTCTCATAAGGAGTAGAAGGTATTCCTAATGGCAACCTGAGGATGTTCTCTGACCTCCACATGCAAGTACACACATGCATGGGAACACACATACACATTCATACAGAGAAGAACACACACACACACACACACACACACACACTAAAAAAATTGTAACTACATAGGCATAAGGGCGTGGGACCTTGAGAGGAAGAGGGAGATCATAGAGTTCAGGTTAGGGAAAGGGTGAGAGGTGGCATTGGGGTGTATGTGTAGAGAAGTGAGCATTTCCTGCCACAGCAGACATGGCGTTGTATAATTTGGAGTCAGAATGGAAACCTTGAATAAATTATCCTTCCGGGAAGGCAGGTATCAAGTATAGACTGTGGTTCAAAACGCAGAGGTCATTGTCTACAGCAAATACAGGAATATTTAGTAAATTAGCCTTTTGTTTATGATTCAATTCAAAGTTATTTGGAGTTGAGCATGCGTGCCTCCACTGCCAGATCCTTGTGGTCCACTTGCTGGAGGAAGTATCTCAGAGGTCAAGGAACGTGACTCATTATTTTTTCCATGGTCCACTTCAAACCAGTCATGGGGAATTTTCAACAACACTTGCTATAAATATAGCCCTATTCCATAAAGTCATTTAGAAAGTCCCCCGGGAAGAATTTTCTTTAAAACCCAACACAGAGAACACTGCTTCCATCCCTGAGTGAACCTGTATCATGGATCATTTTCCTTTTGTGCCTTTTCTGTCAGTGACCTCTTAGATGAAGCTGAGATCCAATCCCAATGACTTTTACACTCAGAAGTTCAAAAAGTGTGATGGTGCAAGCTTGGAATCCTAGAGCTTGGGATGTAGAGGCAGGAGGATTGCTATTATTTCAGGACTTACCTAGAGCACAGAGTGGATACAAGGGCAGCCTGGGTTACACAGGGAGACCTTGTCTCAAAACAAAACAATCTGTAGGAAGATAGTTGGCAAAGGGTACAGGATGGGGGTGAGGGTGAGGGTGGGTGGTGTGTGGGGGGCAGGGGGGCATCTAGGCAAGAGCATCAAGAATTTGCACTTCAGAGCTTCTGAGGTTCTCATTCTTCTAACGTTGCTTCTCTTTGTGTCTCAATTCCTTTTATTTAAATTGAAAGTAGATTCTTTTCTCATGCAATATATCCCGATTCTATTTTCCGCTCCCTCTATTCCTCCCACTTTAACTTGAGCGGCTGCAGGGCTGGAGACACGGCTCAGCTGTAAAGGATGCATTCGGGTCTTCTAGAGTACTTGAGCTTAGTTCCCAGCACCTATACCAGGTGGTTTGCAGCCATCTGTAACTCCACCTCCCGGGGTATCTGATACCTTCTTCTGATCCCCCCTTGGCACTTCCCCCCTCAACACACTCATACAGATAATTAAAAAAAATAAACATTTCAAATTTTTATTTTGCACTTTTATTTTAAAGCATGTAAAAATCTTTTTTTTTTTAATTGAAGAGAATATAACAATAAGACAGGAGTGGCTGAGCATGGTGGCTTACACAAATAGTCACCGCACTTAGGAAACTGAGACAGGAGGATTGCTGCAAGTTCCAAGCCAGCCTGGGTTCCATAGGGAAAAACACAAAACCAAAGAGTGAGGGTAAGATGGCACTGATCTCACGGATCGACCATAGGGCTAATTTCATCAACTCGGGTGCACGTGTGCTCCCCTGCCTCAGACACCCTCTGTGGTCCTGCGGTTTCCAACTGTGTCACTGAACTCTGAGTATGAGCCACCAACCTGACATCTCTGCTTGCTCTTCCAGTGAGCATGCAAAGCACACGTCTACTCCCTGCTCCCCCAGCCCACCCACTCCTGGCCAGCCACCTTCTCCACCTGCCTACCAGTTGCTGGACTCAAACCTCTGCTCTCGGCTGTGTTCTGAGCTGTGAGGAACGCATCACGCTGTACACAGAGCCTCAGTGTACAGTTCCATCAGATCTGACCAACTGCACACAGCTCCTCCCACCTGACAGGACATCTCCAGATCCCCCTGCTCCTCTAGTTTCTTCCTCGCCAAGGTCCAGGGCTACCTCCACACACTCCACCAGGAGCAGCCACTGGGTCTATCTCCCTCGGCTGGTTTAACCTGCTTGAGAATGTCGTATAAATAGAATATAATTTTGTTTGTTTGTTTGTTTGTTTGTTTGTTTTATTACATAGCTCAGCATGAAATACTCCAAGTTCGTTCTATTTTTCTCAGTAGCTGTGAGTCCCACCTTCTTAGTGTCCAGTAGTATTCCACTGTGTAAATGCACTAACTAACCTTGCTTTCTGTCCTGTGCAGTTCTTCTTAATTCATTTCCTTCTTGTACCCCCCAAATCTGCTTCCCTAGCAGCCCATTAAATAGAACATCAATCTAAGTGTTTCCACATAAATGGTTATTCAGCTAGTTCAAGCCAAACCACCGCTTTCTCAGTTCATCTTCCTGCTTTTCTTTATTGCTGTCGTTTGGCTTGTGTACTTCCCCTGCATTGCTTCCCACTGTCCTCTCTCCCCACTGACCCAGAACTTTTGCAGATGCTTGCGTGCTATCCCATAAGCCCCTCATCACTGAGCCTCCTCTTGTTGTCTGTGCTGACTAGTTATACATCAACTGAAGCTAGAGACCTATTTAGGAAGAGGGAGTTTTAGTTGAGAAAATGCCTCTCTAAGATTTGCCTGTACATGAGCCTGGAGTACAGGAGAGGAGAGGAGAGGAGAGGAGAGGAGAGGAGAGGAGAGGAGAGGAGAGGGGAGGGGAGGGGAGGGGAGGGGAGGGGAGGGGAGGGGAGGGGAGGGGAGGGGAGGAGAGGAGAGGAGAGGAGAGGAGAGGGGAGGGAAGGGGAGGGGAGGGGAGGGGAGGGGAGGGGGGGAGGGGAAGGGAGAGGGGAGGGGAGGGGAGGGGAGGAGAGGAGAGGAGAGGGGAGGGAAGGGGAGGGGAGGGGAGGGGGAGGGAAGGAGAGGAGAGGAGAAGAGAGGGGGAGGGGAGAAGAGGGGAGGGGAGGGGGGGAGAGGAGAGGAGAGGAGAGAGGAGAGGGGAGAGGAGAGGGGAGAGGAGAGGAGAGGATTGTAGGTGGTGCCATCCCTGGACCGGTGCCCTGGGTGTCATAAAGACAGGTTGCTGAGGAAACCGGGGAACAAGCCAGTTAGCCCTGTTCTTCCATGGCTTTGGTTTTAGTTCCTACTTCCAGGTTCCTGCCCCGTTTGAGTTCCTGGCCTGATAAAGTGAGGTTTCCTCAGTAGTAGACTGTTACCTTGAAGGGTAAGCAAAAGAAAACTCATTCTTTCCCATGTTTCTTTTGGTCATGGTGTTAGATCACAGCAATGGTAACTTTAACTAAGACATCATTGTAAGGACCTGTTTCAAAAACAGGGATGTTTGTCACGGAGAAACCATCTCCACGCAGCCATGTATAGTGTGAGGCCTTTACTTCCTCCTTCTGTGGCTGTCACTGCCTGTCTCTCATGCCATTTAACATTTAGAAATGTGTGTGGACATGTGGATGCATGTGGGCATGCATACACACACAAATGAATATGTACCTATGCATGCATGGATGCAAATGTATGTGCATGTGGATGTGTGAATGTTTATGTGTGAATATAAGTATGCATGAATGCCTACATGCATCATGTGTGTGTTGCTCATATTTCTCTGCCCCACAGAGGAACGCAGCAGATCTGCTTGCTTTTCTCCTATAGACTCCATGCCATGCATTTCCAGATTGCCCCAAGAGACTGAATAAAGGTTCAGTGAATTTCTTTCTTCCCACATCCTTACTGCAGGAAGGGAAGCATCATTGTTGGTTATGAAGTGACCGGTTCCACTAGCCCTGCTGAACTCCTCTCTGCCATTGAGCAGGAGGCTGAAAAGGCACAGGCGGCCCTGAGAAGGCAGTTTCCAGTCAGATATGGCTCTTTTCGAGTGTTCCGGAAAGGTAACGCTGGGCTCCCATCTTTGCTTCAGTCTCATTAGTCACACACAGTGTCCTCCGAAATCAGAGTTCTCAGAGAACTGTTCTAACACCTGCTTTTGCTGGAAACTGTCCATTTTCCCCTCATCACTGGACAGACTCAACCCCAGCTACTTGGAGAATCTCAGATAAACATCTGGAAGCGCTGACCTCACCACAGCCTGTGACGGGAGTGACTCGGCTGTGCTTCGCTTTTGTGGGTGCACATATGTGCGTGCTCTTGGTTCAAGGTGGATGTTGGGTGCCTTCCTCAGTTGCGGTTCATTTTAGAGATCAAGGCGGAGTCTCCTACTGGACCTGGAGCTGTCATTCCCAGGACATTTGGCTAGCCAGCTTGATCTGAAAATTTCCTGCTTCTCTCTCCTGAATGCTGGTGGGATGCCAGGTGGGCTACGGTGCCCACTTGGCGTTCTTGTGGGTTCTGAGGATCTGAAGTATCTGATCTTGTGCTCGCATGGCAGGGGTTTAACCCACAGAGCTGTTTCTAGCCTTCTAGTATTTTCCTAAGTGATTTCATCGTGCCTTGTGTTCACTTAATACCAACCAGCTGATAGTCCTTTGAGAACAAAGTTTCTGGCATCAGTCAGATCCAGGGGAGGAGAAATCATCTTGAATAGGAGGCATTAGGAAGAAGAAGGAGTCTGAGGATGCTCTTGGGCATCAACAATGTACCCGTGCTTCCAAATTTTGCCTGGGTTTTAAATCTGGAAATATAACTTCTAAAGCACTTAAATAGTGCATTTTTTTTGAAGAGTGCTGGAATGTTCTAGAGTCATCTTTTCCCCTGTATCTGTTATTTTTCAGCTCAGTGTAACAGCATCTCCTTTGGATTCGGGTCTGAGGATGATGAATATACTCTACCCTGCAGCAGTGGCTTCACAGGAAGTGTGACGGTCAGGTGTCAGTCCTCAGGGTGGCAGATCACCAGGGACTCCTGTGTGCTCTCTCAGCTGGAAGAACTGAAGAAGGTGACTCATTTGGGGTGTTTTATTGTTTTTGTTGTTGTTTCTTTTTATAGAGAGTTTGAATTTCACAGTAAGCATCTCCTAGAGATTCTGACTAGGTAGAGGATCAAAGGTGACTATCGATATCTTTGAACAGAATGAGAAGTCTGAAGGCTCTGTTGGGTTTTGGTTAACCAGGGATTGCAAGCATGACCGACAGAGTCAGAAAATATCTAATGGCTTTGTCTTAGTAAAGTTACTCAATGCTAAGATATATGATAGATGTTAAAACACCAACTAAGGAAGACTTGGGAATCCAAGAGTCCTTGGAGTTGAATATTAAAGGGATGCATGAACCAGGGCAATGTACTTAATATAAGAGAGAATATATAAATATCAGAATAGTGAGTGGGTTGTACACAGGTGACCCATTCAATAGATTTTAAAAGCTATCTGGTCTTCCAACCACATAACTATGTATGTGTATGTGTATATGTATGTATATACACACAGACATACATTCAGGAAACAAAAAGCCAAGCAGCTAGTGGTCCATCTGGTAGCAGTAACATTGATCTCAAAACTTGATTCCTAGTCCAATGTTATGGTTTTGTACAAAAAAGAAAGAAAAACTCAAATAAATAAATAAATAAATAAAGAAAGAAAGAAAGAAAGAAAGAAAGAAAGAAAGAAAGAAAGAAAGAAAGGAAGGAAGGAAGGAAGGAAGGAAGGAGAGGAAGGAGAGGAAGGAAGAGAGGAGATAACTGGTCAAGAACAGGAGAATTTAAATCACAGGGGAAAAGTCTTCCAAACTGGCTCAGACACAGCTTGTACAGCAGACATCCGTGTTGAGTAGAGTTTCCATCCCAGCCAGAGGCCTTCCTCCCACAACAGAGAGCCCCAAAGAGGGCTACCCGTTAAAGCACCATGAAACAATTGCTTCTCCCTTCCTGCCTGCTGTGTGCTCCTCTGTGAGGAAGGAGCAGGTAGCCACTGGAGTCTAATCTTGCTCTCTCCTTCTCTGCCCCCCCTATTCTAAACACAGTGATAGTTGGAATTAGTTGATCCCAGGATGTGAGGGCAGGCAGCGAGAAGTACAGTTAGCTAAAAAGAGCGAGGAGGTTGGAGAAGGGGCGGGGAATCCAGGATCCTGGGTCAACTTGTACGCGCGGATGAATGCAAACACTCCTGCTGGATGTTTTCCAAGTTACCCTAGCATAGCAGAAGCAGATGGGGTGGGGGTGGGGGTGGGGGAGCTGGGGCAGAGAGGGAGACATGAGATTTTATTTTTTTATTTTTTTCATTTCACCTGCATTTTACTTCCACGGTTCCAAATTGTGTTCTTTTTCTTATTTTGAAAATCACGTTCTTTTATTGAAAAAGGAAGTAAAAACAATTTATGATAAAATTGAAGATTTACATGGAAAATATTCCTGATAAAATAAAAGAGAGTGACATGGTGGGGATTGACCCCAGCCCAGAAGTCAAACTGGCACATGTGCCCATCTGTCTTCCCACCCTGTACAGGAAGTTCAGGATTCCTACTAGCAGAGCTCAGTAGCAGCAGAAGCACATCTAGCTGAGTACTTCTTGCAAAGTCACCAAATCTTGCTGATCATCTGTTTCTCTGTAACTGAGATTATGATGTATTTGGAAATGCCATTCAGTGTTTTCCTAATTTAGCTTCCTTGGTGCTAAAATATCAAATAACACGGCTTCCTTCAAAGAGGGTTGAAGACCCTCGGTCAACAAGTTCCTATTGTGTATTAAGCACGGTGCCTAGAATATAAGAATCATTGAACAACAGCCGTTATTCTCACTACTGTATAAGTACCCCTGATAGCTTACTTCATTTTTACCTTACTTTATTTTATTATTTTATTATTGCTCCACTCTTTGATCTGTTCTTAAGACATCTGATTTAAGTGTAATGATGTGCAAGCATTTCTGTTTTTTCCCTTAGAACCTAATCATTTATATTAACTTTTTTTTTTTTTAGGAGCTCAGTATGCTTGCAGGCAAGATCACAGAGGCAGGCGTGGCATCTTTGGTGCAAAACCTTTCCACCATTATTCTGCAAAGTCCATCCACCACAGTCGGGAACCTGGGCTCTGTGGTGTCACTTCTGAGCAACATTTCATCTCTATCGCTGGCAAACTCTTTAACCGTGTCCAGTTTGACACTGAAGGTATGATTTTTCTCACTTCATTTATCTATGACTATTTTCTTTAGCTTTTCTGAGACTGGGTCTCACAATGTAGCTCTGGCTAGGCTGGCATGCCATACAGTGGCCAGGATAGCCTTGAATTCCTTGAAAGGAGCCTGGTTTAGCCTTCTGCATGCTGGGAGTACAGGCAGGTACCGCTCTCCCCAGATTGAAGGTTGCACTTCAAATGCTACATCTTGTAGGAGGTGTACTAAGAGCTCAGATGATGGGGACTCTCTTGATAAAAACAGAGAAGCCATGTAACAGTCCCCGTGTGAGTTTTATTGGCTTTTCCATAATATAAAATGAACTCAAAGCATATAATGAATTACATAGCTTATAACGAACTTCACTGGGGGTGCAGCTCAGTGTAGTCAACAGAGTGTTGACCTGGCAAGTGTTGGGCCCAAAATTCAATACTAAGTTTGGGGTCTGGGAAGAGAAGAAATATAAATGCTCATGTTCAATTGTGCAAAAGCTTACCTTTCCTTTTAGCCTGGACCTTCACAAGCAGCCTGTTCATGGGAGATTTCAACTTAGACTGTTGATCCTAGGCGATCATTATATACAGTGAACAGTTAAGAACTCCTTTCTCTTGGTTGGTTCAGTTTACATATTTAAATTTTGACGTAAAACGACATGCTGATATTTTTTCACTATATGCTACTACTAAAGCATATACTTTGCTTTCTTCAACAGTGCTTCACTGAGGACACAGATCGTTCTTAAGGGCAGGCCCAATGCCCCGTGCTAGGAATGGCCAGCACATAGCAAACTCAGTGGCATTTTTGGAGGCTCTTTGTCTCATACTGCTTTGTCAGGCCTCTCTTGTTTCTCCTTACAGGTCCCTTGAGCATAGATTATGGCTTCCCATCTTGTGGTTTTATAGAATTTTTATGTGTGTAAATGTGTATGCATCTGTGTCTGTATACGTTTCTTGTGATTTTTCTTGTTTTTTTTTTCCTGTTTGCTTGTTTCTTTGCTTTGTGCTATTCTGGTTTGTTTGTTTTCATTTTTATCTTACTTTATTTTATTATTGTTATTTAGACACCTATTTGCTTTCTAATGAGAGAAATAAAGGGTGTGGATTTGGGTGGGGGCAGAGGTTGCCAGAGACTGGGAGGGGAAACAGTAATCAGAATATATTTTATGAAAAAAAAATATGTATTTTCAAAAAAATTGGCAATGCCAAGCCTGGTAGCACGGTCTATAATTCTAGCACTTGAGAGGCTGAGGTAGGAAGTTGTGGATTTGAGGCCCAACTTTAGTCCACTTAAAGAGCAGTAAGTACTCTCATTGTCTGAGTTGTCTCTCCAGCTAGCAATTCTAAACCACACTGTTCTTAAGGATCACTACTGAATACTCTTATGCAGCAAATGACAATAAAAAGTCATGAATTAAGATTTGAGCATTCATAGCATGAATTTATAAATTCTTTTTTTTAATGAAAATATTTATTGTTGTTCATACAATGATTCCTGAAGCTTCCTGTTCCTCCACACTTTCCAGGTCCTCCCCACCTCTCTTCCCATCAGGACTCACCCCATTTCTGTCTCTCATTAGACAAGAACACACTTCTAAGAGATAATAATAAAATAAAGTAGAAAAAGATAAAACAAATTCTAATGTTAGCTAAGGGAACAAAATGGGGACATTGTTGAATGTCATGCTTCTGTCTTGGGCCTTTAACCTATTCTCCGTTTCCATCTCAGCTAAAGGGATGCACCCCTGAGCATTGTGGGATGCTTATTCATCCATGCTGAACTAAAACCCCACCATCGTTGATGACTTGGGGTAGCCATTCTAAATCCAACTTAAAAAAAAACATTTTATTTACTGTGTGTGTTGGGGAAGGGGTTGGTGGGGAGGTACCTGCACACATTCCACAGCATACATATGGAGACTAGAGGACAATTTGTGGTAGTTGGTTGGCTCTCTCCTTCAATCGTGTGGGTCCTGGCAATCAAACTCAGGTCCCCAGGATTGGAGCAGGCACCTTTGCCCACTGAGATGCCCTACCATCTTGACCCAAGTTTCTTTACCCAAACCCTTCTTCTATGTCAAATGACAGAACTAAATGTAATTCATGTCTTTTACCATGATCCTCAACTTTCCAAGTCTATGACCATTTTCCCTATGAGCAACCTTCCACACTTGGCTCTCCTGTCTCAGACCTAAAGTGGCTGATCTTTATGTTTCAGAATGTTATCAACATAGCTGATCATATCCTGGATTCAGCCTCCATAACAAACTGGACAATTTTATTACAAGAAAGAAAGGACGCCAGCTCCCAGCTACTAGAGACACTGGAAAACATCAGCACTCTCATCCCTTCCACGGCACTGCCTCTTAGTTTTTCTGGAAAATTCATGGACTGGAAAGGGATTCCAGTGACCCAAATCCAAAGCACACAGGGCTACAACTATCAGATCGAAATGATACAACAAAATGCCTCTCTGCCTATCCGAGGCCACGTGCTTATTGAACCAGATCAATTCCAGAAATCACATCCCAAGACTATTATCAGCATGGCCTCATTGACCTTTGGGAATATTCTACCCATTACCCAGAGAGTAAATGCATGGGTCAATGGTCCTGTGATATCCACACTTATTCCAAACTATCCCATCAGTGAAATTTTCCTGAACTTTTCTAAAATCGAGGGAAACCTAAGCCAGCCTCGCTGTGTGTTCTGGGATTTTAGACAGTTGCAATGGAACAATGCGGGCTGCCAACTAGTTAATGAAACTCCAGATACAGTACTGTGCCGATGTAGTCACCTGACCTCCTTCTCCATGCTCATGTCACCCTCTGTTCCCTCTTCAGTTGTCCCTGTGGTAAAATGGATCACGTACATAGGGCTGGGCATCTCCATAGTAAGTCTAGTCTTATGCCTGATCATCCAGTCTCTGTTTTGGAAGCAGACCAAGAGAAGCCAAACCTCCTACACTCGCAACATTTGCCTGGTGAACATCACCCTGACACTCCTAATTGCTGATGTTTGGTTCATCATTGCTGCCACTGTGGACACTGCTGTGAGCCCTGCTGGAGCCTGTGTGGCTGCGGTGTTCTTTACCCACTTTTTCTACCTTGCTGCATTCTTCTGGATGCTTGTGCTTGGGATCCTGCTGGCTTATCGAATCATCCTTGTGTTTCATCACATGGGCGTGACTACCATGATGGCGGTTGGCTTCTGCCTAGGCTATGGGTGCCCTCTCCTTATAGCCATCATCACCCTTGCCGTCACCCAACCTAGCGATAGCTACAAAAGGGACAATGTGTGTTGGCTTAATTGGTCTGACAAGAGCAAACCTCTCTTGGCGTTCGTTGTTCCCGCGTTGACTATTGTGGCTGTGAACTTAGTTGTGGTGCTGCTGGTTCTTAGGAAGCTTTGGAGGCCAGCGGTTGGAGAAAGACTGAATCAGGATGACAAAGCCACAGTCATCCGCATGGGAAAGAGCCTCCTTGTGCTGACCCCACTGCTAGGGCTCACCTGGGGCTTTGGCATAGGCACAATGGTGGACAGCCAGAATCCAGCTTGGCATGTTCTTTTTGCTTTACTCAATGCTTTTCAGGTAAGAATAATAGGCATATGTATGCAATATGTATAGGAGTAAGTATCGAGAACTAGGGTTGGTGGATGAAGATGGCCTCATCACCTTGGCTCCAAGTCTATAACACAAAGTACATTGAGACAGTGAGAAGACACATCCATCCATTTTCCCCTGAAAGAGAATTCTAGACATTCCCGGTGACCCACTTCAGAGCTCACATCTATCAGCGTTCATATAACTGGCATTTATCTCTCTTGTGGTTGACTCAATCCACATTCTTTTGTACAAATCTCTGACAAAGCAGTGGCAGAGAAATAACTCAAGAGTACTTGCTGACCTTGACTGATACAAAGCAAGTCCCTGGAATTTAATAAACGGGCCTGGCAACCTGACACCAACAGCCAGACTTTGTAAACAACAGTTTCTTGGAACACAACCATGCACATTAATGTATATAAGGTCCATGGCTCTTTTCTCTCCAATAGCAGAGGAGCTGAAACAGATATGTATTTGAAAAAACCCAAAGACTCACAATTTACTCTACACACACACACACACCTTGCTGATCCTTAGTATTAAGGGTGGCTTTTATATTTGGTGATCAGAAGATGTTCAGAATACATGGAAAAGCTTATCCTTAGGTTTTGATGTATCTGGAAGACGTCTTCCATCCATTGTTGTATTCCGTAGCTGCCTGCAGCTACTATGAACTGGGTTGCTGCAATAGAAGCTGAGGGATAGATGGGGAAGGGGTGAAAAGAACAAGGCCAGGAAGATTCGAGACCCCAACTTTAATCGAGATCAGACCCTTTAACAGTTTGGGCAAGCCCCTTCCCCCAGACTCCGGACTGAGTTCCAGTCCTTGGCTCGTCTGCTCAGGCAGCTGGGTGTTACCTGCTTAATTCAGAAATTCCTAGACCTGGAGAAACAAAGAACTTAACCTTCACTCTGAGCTTCTCCACCCTAGGATAAAAATTCCTGCTATAACCTACTTCCCAATTATGTCCTAACATCAGATTCTTGCCCGAAGCCAGGGATTATCCTTGGCCAATGTCAAGTTCCTACCTTGTGGCATGACACCACAATATGGCTCTGTACAATCCATCATGGTTTATTGCTGATAAGGCCAGACCACCTGGGCAATGAGTCTTGGAAACGGTAGTCTCACTTTTGGGTTCTTAAGTCAAGTGTGTTTTTCTCAAATACCAATTGTGTGCTTAATCTCTCCATCCATCAGTTCTCCCAGCTGAAGAGCGGTGATCACAGTAATGCTTCTGGAGCAATATTTGAGGATTATAAGACATAATTTAGCACAGTGCCTCATACTTAGTAAAGGCTTAGAATTTCTTAAAGACATTTTAAGCTACAGTAGTAAATGGATAGGCGGTAATAGAAATGTCATCACGGGGACCATGCACCAATGGAGACAAGTCTTGAGAGCTCTAGGGACAGCAGGCTTGTGAGTAACATGCTATTTGCCTTAGCCAACATTTTCCAAGAGACACACTTGAATAGAAGGTTACTTGTGGAGTCCACCTTCTTCCTCCCACTATTGGATGCTGAACCTCAGTATCTGCTGTCATCTCAGGTGCATGGTGGATGCTTATTAAATACCTGGTTGAAAGAAAGGCTAAGGTACCACAGCCATTGGGTGCTCTGTGGGGCTTTGGATGGAGCCAAAGCAGAGGATGAAGTTCTACACAAGTTTACAACATTTTTCAGTTATTTGCTTATTAACACATTCATGAAATACAATCTGTGAGCACTTTGTGATGTGCCAGGCACTGCTGAGTTCACACTGTTCTTGTCTTCTAGAAGTCTATAGTCCAGCAGGAAAATAAGTTCAAGTTGAGCATATAGTACATGCCTATCACCCCAGCATTCATGGGACAGAAGCAGGAGAATCGAGAGTTTGAGGTCAGCCTGGCCTATTAACAAGTCTCAGGCTAGTCTGGGTTATAGAATGAGGACTTACCTCCCAAAGGTGGGGTGTAGTGGGTGGGGTGTTGGGGGTGGTGTGTGTGTGTATGTGTGTGATCAACATTAGAGCATTAGGTGTCATAACATTGTGATAGAATTGTATCATATAGTATATAGATGATTTGTCTGGGAAAAAACCACAATCCAATATATATGCAATTTATTCTTTGCTTTTGGTTCTTGTCAAAGGGATTTTTCATCCTCTGTTTTGGAATTCTCCTGGATAACAAGGTATGTGAATATTGAGTTCTCCCTTCCGCAATGCAAGCATAAAGACGTCCCCTTTAGTTCCAAGGCCTTTGCTATATACACAATGGGTAATTAGGTATTAACATTTGACAAAAGGCAGACTTGTTCAGAAGGAAACTTAGTAATCCCTGCTGATGAAGCCATCTTGATGTAAACACAAGTGAAGTGAACATCACAGCATCAGAAGACTGAGGAAGGAGGATTACGAATTCCAGGCCATCTTGTAGTACACAGAGAGTTCCAGACCAGCTAGAATTCTCAGGCTGTGTCTCAAAAGCAAGCAAGCAAGCAAGCAAGCAGGCAGGCAGGCAGGGAGGCAGGGAGGCAGGGAGGCAGGCAGGGAGGCAGGGAGGCAGGGAGGCAGGGAGGCAGGGAGGCAGGGAGGCAGGGAGGCAGGGAGGCAGGGAGGCAGGGAGGCAGGGAGGCAGGCAGACAAGCAAGCAAAATTTCTTTCTAATTTGCTTTCCAAGGGAATGAATTCTATTTCGTGCTTTGAATTCCTTTGCCCATTTATTTAAAATACACAGAAAGAATATGATCCTCACATATCCAGGCTAGTGGATGCTAAGTAGTTTTCTCATGTTAAATAAAATCCCCAATGAAAGACTATTAGTTTTACTGAGAGATAAATAGAAAAAAAAGTTGCAAAGAACCATGTTCCATGTTTCCTCCCAAGCAGCAAGTAATTATGTCAAGAGATAAAGGTAGTAATTGGTGTTTTAGCAAGAAGACAAAGATTTCAGTTTTAGGGCTGGATTCTCTTGTCAGGGCTCTGGGTTTGGCTCCCAGTAGACACATGGTGACTTACAATCATCTGTAGCTCCCATGCCAGGGGACCAAATGCCTCTGTTGATTTTTATAGGCACCAGTCACACACATGGTGTATAGACATACATGTAGAAGAGAAAACACTCACACACAGAACATAAGTGAATAAATAAATAAATAAATAAATATTAAAAATAGAAAAGATTTTATTGCTAACTCATTTGCCATATATTAACACCACTTTCATGTTCACCATGTTCCTATCAGACACATGGTTCGGAAACCTGTTCCTTCACCGATAAACTTTACTCCAGCAATTGTTGCTAGATGCTCACGGATTACTACATTTGTTTGATACCATTGTTTCCTGTTCAGTTCTAGCTTTGCTTCTAGGAAGAGAGAACAGTCTATTAGATATGGATGCCAATGGACTAGGAGTGATGTTGCTAAGCAACCATTTCCAAGGGTCCTTCTCCTTAGAATGTTGATACCTGATCATTTTTCTCTCTCTACCACCTTCTCTATGCCCCTGACAGCTGCGGCAACTTCTGTCCAACAAGTTGACTCCATTAAGCTCATGGAAGCAAACATCAAAGGTAATAATGACCGTCGACCCTGATGCATGAAGTACTAGTTTTGTATTTTGTCCCTGTATGTCATCTGTGGCAAGCTCGTTTATGGAGGGTCCTTGTTTCCCACCATCATTACTTGGTTCCTGGCCCGGGTTGATAGCCAAAGAAGGAACTACAGAGCACACAGGGCCTGGGCAATGCATATGTGCACTTGAAGTCCAGAACATCTGTGATGCGGTGTCAGGCTTGCTGGTGATACAGCTCTGTGCTGCCACCTATCGCTGGAAGCAGGCCATTGCGTTCAGAAACAGCTTCTGCTGTATATTTTGCTGAAGTTCCCAACACAGAAAGCAGAAAAGAACCTCAAGACAAGTCAGTATGAGGCAGGATTGGAGTTTAGTAAGAAAACATCTTAATGCAGATTTAAGCACAGGCTTTAAGAAAGGGGGAGGGGGAGCTAGAAGAGGATAGTTCCACACAGTAGGGCAGCTTCTCAAGTGAGTCACATTGTGGTGTCTTAGCAATAGGTATGTGTACAATTTTTGTGACTTTGGAGTTATATTAAAAAATTAAAAATTAGGCTAGATTTTCTTTTTCTTTTCATTAAATAACATGGTAAGATGGTGTATGAGGTGTCCTATTTAGGTGAGATAAAAACAGAGGTTGAAAAAGTTAAAGGAATCCTTAGTATACATAGGACCTGTAAATGTCATCCATAACTTTATTCAGAAGAGTCTTTGCTTCTCAGCCAGCAGGGCAGGGGAACCCTTTTCTCTTCCCACATCTGCTTATCTCCCACCCCAACTTTCCTGCCTTGTTTGTTGTGAGTAGATGAGGTGGAACAACACTATTTGTTTTGGTCCCTGATAGTCTCAGCGTTTGGGTCTGTATTCCAGACCGGAGGAATCTGCATAGACAGGATGGAGTTGGGGTGTGGTTGGGGGGTCTTAGTCAGGATGCACAAACATCATGACCACGAAGCAAGTTGGGGAGGAAAGTGTTTATTCAGCTTACACTTCCATGGTTCAATTCATCACTAAAGAAAGTCAGGACTGGAACTCAAGCAGGTCAGGAAGCAGGAGCTGATGCAGAGGCCATGGAGGGATGGTTTTACTGTCTTGCTTCCCCTGGCTTGCTCAGCCTGCTCTCTTATAGAACCCAAGAATACCAGCCTAGGGATGGTACCACCCACAAGGGACCCACCCCCTTGATCACTAATTGAGAAAATGCCTTACAGCTGGATCTCATGGAGGAAGTTCCCCAACTGAAGCTCCTTTCTCTGTGATAACTCCAGCCTGTGTCAAGTTGACACACGAAGCCAGCCAGTACAGGGGGTGTTTCTGTTTCATTCTTTCTCCAAAAGTGGCCACGAGGGCAGTGTGCTATAGCACACCACACACACAGAAACAGTAGGTTTTAAAATAAAATGAAGTTTGGGGGTTTGAATAAGAATGTCCTCAGAGGTTCGTGTGTTTGGAAGCTTAGTCACTGGGGGGTGGGACTCTTTGAATGGATTAGAAGGATTGGGAGGTGGGGCCTTGTTGGAGGAGGTGTGCCGCGGGGTATAGGCTTCAAAATCTCATGGCTTTGTCTGTCTGTCTGTCTATCTATCTATCTATCTATCTCTGCCTGTGGATCAGGATACAGCTCTCAGCTATTTCTCTAGCATCATGCTTGTCTGTGCCCTGTCATAATGAACATGTACAAACCCTCTAAAACTATAAGCGATCCCCCAATTAAATGCTCTCCCTTATAAAACTTGCCTTGGTTTCTTTACAGCAATAGAACAGTAGGTACAATAGCAATTGAAATTCTAGTGTTTAGGGCAGTGTAGGCAAGAAGATCAGGAGTTTAAGGCTGGATCTTGAAACTTAAGAGATTTGGTCTATTTTGGGCAATATAAAATGAAACAAAAGCAATAAAAACAAAAGAATGAGCTGGGGAGGTGTTTCAGAGCACTTGCTGTTTTTCCCAAGGTCCCAAGTTCAGTCCTCGGCAGCCAACTTAGGCACCTCATAACCATCTGTAACCCCAGCCCCAGGAGGTCCTACATACTCTTTTGGACTTTGTGAGCATCCATACATATGTGGCATGCCCATGCATATACATAAAATGAAACAAAGCACAAGTCAGTGAGGAAATCATCATAGGGCTTTCTTGGTCTTCATGTCATAGTGGAAAATGTTGCCATGAATGTAAGGAAGAGTAGCCCATCTTGGTCATTGTACTTTGACTTGTATCACATTGGCTGTAGGTCTTAGGAACGTTCCATGGCGGCTCAGAGAAGTTTTTACATTCTGTGGTTTTAATATTATGTCTTGAACTCAAATCTTTGGGACCAGAAGGTGTGAAACTAAAGTCATTGTGTAGTCTCAGGGAAAGGAGGAAGTTACAGAAGAGCTCACACATCAGTGAAAGAAATGGGGCCGAGCACTCCCTGCCCTTTAGAGCAGGAAGGCGGCGGGGGTTTTCCTCATTGAAAACCAAAGACAGAAAACACTTCCCTAAAGGAAACAAAACAGAAGCAAAGGCTCAAGTGCCTGGCAGCATTTCTTCCTGTTTCTGATGTGTCATGTTAGTCCTCGTCTGATGTGAAGAAGGTCACTGAACAGCGATACCCACCTAAGGCCTGTTTCTTCTGCATCCACAGCCCCTCCCCATTTTAATTCAAACCAGGCGGTAAACATTAGATTTTTTTTTTTTTTGGTCGTCTGGTTAAATGATTGTCCTAGTTTTGCTTCCCATTGCTGTGATTAAAATATTAAGGGAAAGGGCAACTCAGAGAAGAAAAGGCTAGCTTGGCTCTCGCTTTCCAGGTCATTTGTTACATTGAAATCAAGATGGCAGAAGTCTGAGTTGGGGAGGAGACAGAGAGACAGAGAGACAGAAGAAACAGAGACAGAGATGACAGAGACAGAGAAAGACAAAGTCAGAGCAAGATACAGAGAGATGGAGAGAGACAGAAAGGGAGGGAGGGAGGGAATGCATTCACATAACCTTGTGCTCAGCTCACCTTCCCCTGCACAGTTGAGAATAACGAACTGACTAGTGAGTGATGCCACATCAATTACCATAATGAAGATTATCCCACACAGACATCCCTTTGTGTCAGCCTAAGGAAGACAACTCTTCGTTGAGACTCTTCCCTGGGGATTCTAGATGTCAAGCCAATAATCAAAACCAACCAAAACTGTAGCTATCTCGTCTCTGTCTCTGTCTCTGCCTCTGTCAGTCTCTCCTTCCTTTCCTTCCTCTCTTCCTCCCTTCTTCCCTCTCTTTCTCTCCATTTGCTGAGGAAATCTGAATGGAAAAAAACCCAAGTACCCAGATTATGAATTGATTATTAGAAAGTAAAGAGGAGACAGGGGTTGGAAAAATAGGGGTGAAGATTGCCTACTGTTCTTATAGGGAAGCCAATTTAGTTCCCAGCTCCCACAATGGTGGTTCTCGGATGTCTCCAACTCCAACTCCAGGTTGTTCAGTGTATTGGCTGGCTCTGTGAACATTTCATGCTTGTGCACGTATGCACTGCCACATACATGCATACATAACTGAAGACAAGACGAGGTAAGACCAGTGTTCCTATCCAGGAACTTATCAGTGAGAAGAACATGAGAACGGAAGGGGAGAAGTTACAAAAACAAAACCAAGAGCTGCGGACTTGTTAAAATCGTGTGAATGAATTAAGGATTCAAGAAGAGTCCCCAGGAGACAGGCTCATAATCAAAATAAATATGGCAAGAGTGGCCTGTTTTCATGACACATGATGAGACAGACTAAGGGAACTTGAGCAACAGATAGAGGTTAGAGTCATGATGCCGAGAGTTCAGTGAGGGCAAAGGGGTGATGAGGCAGGGATCTGTGAAAGGACATTGAACACATAAGCTATGGTAGAAGGGATGGAGGAGGAAGCAGTATGTTCAGCAAGGACTGTCTACCCCAACCCTGCATGGGTTGCTTGGGAGATCGTCGTTGCTATATCTGTGTCTTCCTTGGTTTAGCTTCTATGTCATGAGGAATGAGAATGGGAACGGGAATGGGAATTGTTTCTTCTAATATTCCTAACACCTGAACACGGTCTAGAAAAAACCAAACTCTAGATATGAATGAATAAGTATTAGCAATTAGAAAAGAATGTCAAGTATCTTAACACATTTCCTAATAATTGCTTATTCTTTGCTTGAACCATCTTATTTCAGTTTAATGACTAAGTTCAATCTATTTGCCTGTTCTATCTATCTATCTATCTATCTATCTATCTATCTATCTATCTATCTTTGGAGATAGGGTTCCTTTATGTAGCACTGGCTGACCTGAAACTTGCTTTGTAGACCAAGCTGGTCTTGAACTCACATAGACCCACTTGCCTTTGCTTCTCAAGTGCTAGAACTAAAGGCATGTGACACCATGCCCAGCTTCAGTTTCAATTCATTTTTTAAAAAATAGTTCTTTATTTTTATTGCACGTGTATGAATGTTTGGACCGCATGTATACACCCTGTATGGTGCCTGGTGCTTACAAAGACCAGAAGTGAGCAGTTACAGATCAGGATGAGCCAACTTGTAGGTGCTGGGAACTGAACCCAGTTCCTCCAGAAGAGCAGCAAGTGTTTTCATCTGCTGCACCATCTCTCCTGCTCCATGATTCAGTTTCTATAATAATCTTTATACCAACTTGCAATTGATTATTCATGAAATGCTAGTTGTACAAAAGTAAGGCAATGCTGTACCAGGGCCTAATTTTTTTTTTACAATGAATATTATTTTGTTTAGTTCTTCTAGTAGCATATGTATACATTAAGGAAGTGTAAACATGGCCATGAAAAGGGATAGTGTTTCCCTCAAAGCCACTTTCCAGTTGGTTGCTGGAAGTTGTAAAGATACAGAAACACCAAATTCATTTGGAAATAAACCCAGGCATATTTTAACAAAAGGAATAAATGTGCAAGTATTCTATGTTCTTAAAAGAGACTCACAGATTATGAACATGGAATAAAAGGTTGTTAGTGACACTGAGTGTCACGGGATGAAATGTTGGAGACAGGCAGACTTTATCAAGGGATAATACAAGACACCCTCAAGCAGAAGAGTGGTGAATGGCAGGAGAGTTCACTGTGGAGGACCACGCTCTTGTGGGGTGAGGGTGGACAGTAGACAGAGAGACCATTGTTGAAGGAAATACTCTAACAGGGTAAGAGTAGACAATGGCCAGAGAGACCATAATGGAGGGCTAATCATATGACAGCCAAAGGGACCACTGTGCCTGCCTTTATGCTAAGGCAGGCTTTGTAATGTTACACAACATTTCCAGCTGATACTTTTCTTATCCAAGAATTGTAAAAGGTAAATAGAAAGATTACAAAGTGACTGATAAGCCCAGCTGTTATTCTCATTTTCCATAAAGTCACGATTTCACCCACAGTCAGAGACACAACTACAATTCTACTGTGATCACGCAGCAGCTGGGCATGGCACGGCATGTTCTGAATGCTATGCCAGCACTCCAGAGGCAGAAGCAGGACAATCTCGGTGTGTTCCAGGCTAGCCAGAGCTGAGGTGAGACCCTGTTTCAAAAACCAAACCCTACTAAAACACCACCACCAAACACCAAAATCGTGCAATCAAGCAGATTCAAAAGAGTCAAAAAAGATTGAAATAAGTCTATAAAAATACCTGTGCTTTCCTAAGGGGAAATATCATCCTTTGAAGAACTACAATAAAGCTACCTCCACTTTTCCACTTGGTTTCATCTCTCTCTCTCTCATTCATATATATATGTATGTATAAAATTTTGGCTGGGCATTGGTGGCACATACCTTTAATCCCAGCATGCAGGATGAAGAGCCAGGTGGATCTCTGTAAGTTCGAGGCCAGCCTGGTCTACAGAGTGAGTTCTAGGACAGTCAAATCTACCCACAGAAACTCCCTGTCTTGGGGGTAGGGGAAGACTAATAAAGATTGTAATGCCTTTTTCCCCTTCTTAATTGTGATTCCTTAAATTACTGCGCTAGCAGGAATACAGGAAGCGGGTTCCTGAACTGATTATAAACAAGGGGCCAAGCCTCAGTGACCTTCAAGTCTGCTGATTCCCAACCAGCTACCTAACATAAACTATTTTGGTGTTCTTTTGTGCAGCCAAACTCTTCAGATATAGTTACCAAGCCTAAATGCTTAAGGCCTTTCAACATACTACAGCACAGAGGTGAGTTACAATACAGCCAAAGAATGTCAAAAAGGTAAGATGGGAGATTATGGATATGAAGAGAATCCAATAATAATTATTAAAAGATGACAGAACCAGCTGACTGTGCATCTGAGCTCCTCTGGATTGTTCTCAGGGCTGATAAAGCAATGCTGAGGATTTGTTGTTTATAGACACACAGGCACACACACACAGACAGACAGACAGACACACACACACACACACACACACACACACACACGCTCTGGGATGGTGGGCTTATGCTCACTGATGAACAGCTATTATTTTCTAAACTAACCTGGGGGAGGGAGGTGTGACACTTGACGACATTGAGAAAGTGCTGTCCCCTCCTGCATTCACATATTGATGGCTACTGGAAATGTAAACATCATGGAGCTGCAGTACTCCATGCTGAAGAAGGGCAGAACACGAAGAAAGAAGTAGAAGAAACAAATTGTGATCCAGTTAAGTTGTGGCCACACTTAATAGCTCTAGTCCCATTTTACATTCATTTTATATCCTTACAAAACTTTTTAAATTAACGCTGTGGAGTACTCAGTTCTGATTGAGACATCTAAATGATACCTTCTCCTCTCAAAGTTCAGGGATCATCATCATGGGAGGCAGGACAGAAAGATTGTAAGAATCAGGTAAAGTGGATATCTATCACAAAACAGTGTTTGCTGGACATGGTGGGGATGTTCACACATAAACGCATAGTGGCTGTTACTGCATACATAAGACCTGCACAAAAATCAATGAAGTAAAACTTCCAACACAGACAGGGAAAGTGTTCATGATCTCTCATCCCTAGCTTAAGAACTATTAGTCAGTAATGACTGGAAGGAAGAGTCAGCTTTTCTTAGAGATGTGGTTCCTGACATGTCTGTGACAAGATATCATGACCAAGGCAACTTACAGAAGAAAGAGTTTATTTGGGTTTACGTTTCCAGAGAGTTAGAGTCCATAATGTTAGAGAGAAGCCAGCAGGTAGTAGAACCGGATGCTAAAGACTCATATTTTGAACCATGATTGGGAAACAGAGATGGTGACTAGACATGGTTTGAGTCTTGAAACTATCAAAGCCCACCTCCAGTGACACTTCCTCTCACCAGCCCACACCTAATCCTCCCAACACAGCACTACCAGCTGAGGGACCAAGTGTTCAAATTCCAGGGCCTATGGGAGACCTTCTCATTCAAATCTCAAAACTACCCATGAGTAGTAGATGGCCCTATACCGTATCAGCCCCCACACATACTGAAAGTACCCAGTGGACTCAGTAGGTTTTAAAACAGAGCACATGAAATTGATAGGGAAAACTGGAGGACCAGGACAAATTGGAGTTCGAGTATGGGGATGATATGCTCAAAATACATTATATGCTTGGATGGATTTCTCAAAACAATATAAAAGGTTCTCAAAATGACAAAGAATACTTAAATTCCAAATATGGTTCAAGTGTTAGAAACTGTACCTACACCAACCAGACAGTGCTTGGAGCTCCACCTTTCTAGACATTTGTTCCCAGTCAGAAGAAGACAGACAACTTCTGGGGCTCTTTCTGGCAAACCATGCACTGAGGTGAAATCTATGTTATCTTACCTCCCAGCAGTAACTGAAAAACAGTGTTTCTCAGCTCCAGGGGTAGACGAGATGGTTGGTAGATACAAGCTTCCGTGGTACCTGTGAAGGGCTGTCCCTCTCAGCCAAGCATGGTCTGTGGTTTCCTTGGACATCACCTAGAGCCAGCTCCGGGTTAAAGACATCCCATAGTTGTTTTGTCATTTTATTTTATACTAAAATCAAGACTCGAAGCAACGACTTACCTCATCTTCTTTCCCCCCTTCAGGCATGTATGCACTGTCTCATACTGGAGATTCGTCCAGTGACATCACATTAACCCAGTTTTTATCAAACGAATAAAGCCACGAGTCACAATCAAGGGCCATTTTTCTTTGAGCAACATGTTATTCAGAGCCATACAGCAGGCAGTGAGGACATGCACGGACTCAGATGAGACGTTGCGACGTTGGAGTCTGAGGATAAAACTGGTTCCTTTGGGGCAGGAGAGATGACTCAGTGGCTAAGAGCACTTGTTGCACTTGCAGAAGACCTGGACTTAGTTCCCAGCACCCACATGGTGGATCTCAACCATCTGTCCCAGGGGGTCTGCTGCCCTCTTCTGACTTTCGTGAGCACAACATACACATGTGGTGCATAGACAACGGATGCAGGTAAAACATTCATACACCAAATAAATCTTTTTTAAAAACCCAGTGGGTGACGTCAGTGGTTCTTCTCTGTCTCCTTTCCCAAATTAAATAGAAATGGTATTAATTACAGAGTGAGCTAAGAAATACCACATATTGTTTATACAGGAAGACTTGTCAATGAACCTCCTCCTTCACCCCCCAACCCCAGTATCTCTAGCCATTAGGAAAAATAAAAACACCAATAAGATAGTGCCATACACCTTCTAGAATATCTATCCAAACAATCCAACCCCCTCCTCAGGGAGCACAGCATAATTCTGTCCAGCCTGAACCCTAGTTAAACAAGATGGTTCACAATAAAGTAGGTCAGTCATTTTAGGGTGGAGTTGAGTGGTGAGTTCCACAGAATAAGGAAAGAGCATATACATTCCCCCGGGAGGTGACATATACATTCAGTGTCTTGACAGTAATGGTGGCTTGGCAATGTATGCACTAATCAAAACATGTTGCACATTATATGCAATTAATATGTAGAATTTATTGTCAATGGGGTTTTTGAAAGGCAAAAAGATGAAGTAGATACAGGACAGAATATTGCAGTTGGTTCAAACTCAATTTAAGAAATAAGCATGTGCTGTCCCCCAATGGCTCAGTGGCTAAAGAAACCTACTGCCAAGCCTGAGGACCTGAGTTCGATCCCCAGGACCCACATGATGGAAAAAGAGATCTGACACAGGTTGTTTGTTCTCTGGACTCCACACACTGACTATGGCATATGTACACACACACACACACACACACACACACACACCACACAGGCATGAGCACATGAGCACACAATACATTTAAAAAGAGAGCAATGGGAGTCCCGTCCCAGATCCCTCTCTAAGCCAAGTGCCCAGACAACTGTCCCCTCCTACCATCTTGGAAGTAGATTATGTGAATAGATGGGAAAAGATGGGCCACTGGGACCAGGATATACTGGAAGTAACTACGAGGAGTATTATCATCGCCCTGAGAAGAAGGTCTGAGTGAACATTGACAGAGTCAAGTCTCATGTTTTCTTGAGGAGAATCCAAACAAACATCTCTAGATGTCTAATTCTATCAGGAGAAAAAACCAAAGACACTGACTTCCAACAGACGCTGGAAATCTGTTATCCAGAGCACCCCAGCAGAGAAGCAAGACTGATCAACCCCCCATCCCCCCACACACACCCCAGGCACGTCGCGCTGCCCAGTCTGTATTCTGCTCCTGGGTATGAGTAATCAAAGGCGACCAGGGTGCTTCAGAAGAGCCACTTTCCTAAACCATTCTGACTTCATTCGAAATGCTTAGCCTTTGATTGACAGATTAGAGTAGCTCTCACCCGAGGTCAAAGAGACTTCTTTTTGCAACAGACAGGGACCAACATAAACACCCACAACTGATTAAATGCTGAGGACAACAGGCTCTTAGTCCAATCACCAATCAATATATTTGCTACACGATCCCTACACCCAAGGCTCAGAGAATGATGCAGAAGAGGAGCGGAAAAAATTGTAAGAGCCAGAGGATCAGGACACTATCTGCTGTGCAATGATATGAGAGAGAGAGAGAGAGAGAGAGAGAGAGAGAGAGAGAGAGAGAGAGAGAGAGAGAGACAGAGAGAGAGAGAGAGAGAGAGAGAGGAGAGAAAGGGGAGGGGGAGGAGGGAGGGGACGACTGAGGGGAGAGGGGGTAGGGGAGAAGGTAGGGGAAGGGGAGGGGAGGGAGAGAGGGGGGAAGGAAGCAGGAGGAGGGGGAGGGAGGGAGAAAAAGAGAGAGATATAGTGGGGTAGGGAGGAGGCAGTGGAGTCCGGGAGGAGTTGTGGGGAGGAGACAGGAGTGATTATGATCGTATATAGTATTGAACTCTCAACGAATTAGTGCAGATACTGTGATATTTTTAAAATATGTAAAGGTCAGAGACAAATTTCTTCAGTTCCACGGTACACACACATGATCGACTGAGTACCGGATGTTTCAGACCCGACCGGAGAAGGTTTCTAGGAGAGCAGCGACCTCCACTGGGCACGTGGGACCTGAACCAGCGTGTCCATGGCCCACTATTCCATCAGCGCCTTAGTGACACGTCACTCATGGCCGCTGTATGGGTCACATATTACCTAAGCCTGCTTCCTCTCAGTACAGCCCCCTCCAGCCCACGCTTTCGCTAGAAACCTTTAAAAGTAGAGACAACTTTTGTGTTATGAGCCTAAAATGTTGCCTTTGAATTCCTGCCATGGCCTATTGTCTGAAATAATGATGCATCCAAATCCTCTCCTGTGGTGTGTGTGTGTCCCCTCCCTCCCTGAAAGCTAATAACACACACTCACACATCTGTGGCATAAAAGCAGAAGAGGAGATATCTGGGGGAGAAAGAGAAGCAGTCGGGGAGGGGAGAGGATAGCGTAGGGGGAACCTATTTTTTTTATATGCTAAGTGAAACTTTATTATTTTTAATTAAATAAACTTTGAGTTAAAAAACATAGTTGTTTTGGCTTTGTCTAGTGTATACCCCTCTGGATTTGTGAACAGCTTTGAGGAAAAGTCCTCTTTATTTCTTTGCTACTTCCAGAGCAAATGAGATGGCCACTCACTCTATCCTCTAGAAAATTTCTCAGCCCAAAGCAGACTTCGTTAAAAACTCCCAGACCTGTTTCCTCCTTCTTCCCGGAAAGACGATGAAGCTTTGCAAGAAGGCTGCTTCGCTGAACCGTACTTACCCTCGCTTAACTGGAGGGGGCAGGCTCTGACCAAGAAACTCAGCAGACACCTTGAGAGCTTATTTGTCTCCCCAGCACAAAGGGTGTGGCGCCTGCGGGAAGCCGGACGGGGCAGGAGGCGCGCTGGGGTGGTGGGTGCCTGGGCGCTGCGCGCGGGATGTGGGGTGGGGTGGGATGGGGTGGGGTAGGGTGAGGTGGAGAGGGACCGTACTGAGGCTGTTTCTCTGGGAAGGCTGCTGAAGCCATTCTCTGTTTAATTGGAACGATTAGGAAGCCCCGAGCACAGTAGCTCAGCTCAGGGGCAAACAATGCCTCGGTTTCCCGGGTTTGTGCCCCGGGGTGCTGTAAAACAGTGAGGGCTGCTTCCACACAAAGGAGGACTCAGCTTTGTTCTGCAAACGATTTCACCCGCTGGAAACCTGTGTGGGTTGGATACAGTCTCAGGGCATCGGGTGAGGATACAGGGTTCAGTCAAGGACCTTAGGGCCAGATTGATTCAACTACCCTGTGCTTTTCAGATTTAACTGCTAGGGACGAAGGAATTTGGAAAACTGTGCTTTGTGTCTGCACTTTGTCCCTACCCCTGAAGTGGCCCTTTTGCTCATTTTACAGGTTTGGTTTTGTTCTTAAGGCCAAACACCCGTGAACAGGTGATTTGCATCCACAGCAGAGACTTAGAGCTCAGAGGCTGTCCAGGAGAGATCAGAGCTGCCCTGCAATTAATGCGCGCCTCACCTCACTGTGTTTCCTAGCGCTGTGATAAAGACAAGACTGAAGGCAACGTGGGAAGGAGGGAAGATGGTTATTGTCTTAACCATCCCCACCACAGACTGATACAGAAACTTGGGGAGGAGAGGGCTTATTGTCTTACTCATCCCCACCAACAAATCCTAGGGGAATCCAAGGCCTGGAATCAAGTCTTGCAAGAACTCAAGTATATGATACCATGCTATAGGAAGATTCAAAGATTATACACTATGTTGCATGCATTCACCAAAACTTGGAATAATAGTAATGAGTGTGTAATATATTATATACGTATACATGTACATACACATATACATATGCATAATATATATTAATATATATTAAGAAAATGCCCCAGATACTTGGTCAATCTCATGGGGGGACATTGTCTCAGTCAGTTCTGTCTTCCCAGGTGACCTAAGTTGACAGGAAACTACTCAGCACAGCGCCTCTGCCCTCTGCCCTGGGGCTCAGTCTCACCCCAGGGACCAGGAAACAGTCAACAGATTTTCCTCCTTATCTCTGCAGTCCCGGACTGAGTTACACTCTCCCGATGCCTTCCAGCCCTGTATCCCACAGCTAGACCATATATATACTCTACTAGAACACACATACACAGCTCCATGGAAATGTTCTACACTTAGGTCTTTACCTTTGTTCCTGGGGAGATTTGCATACGCCTTCCCTCGCTCACACGAAGCTGGAAATTGTCTTATGCATAAGTACACTGGCGAATAAAGATACAGTCATTGTATCTGTACAGTTCTAATTTTGGGGGGTTAAAATTGAACTTCTGAGGTTCTCTTTTAAAAGATTTCATCTCTAAAATGGGTGCGGAGACCCATTCCTATCATCCCTCAGTTCTTTGGAGGCTAGAGCTGGGGGGGGTTTAGGAATTTGAGGCAAATCTAAGCTACGCAGGGAGACCTTAGCTCAAATGGCAAAAGTACATTCTTTCTAATACCAAACCATGAGGCAGTTCCCCACCCCCCCACCTCCGTTCAGATTCCCTGTGAGTGTGTGTGCATGCGCTTGTTCACATGCATATTGTTAGCATTCTGTCTAAACTCCACCCCACAGTTACCTGGCAACAGCCAGGTAAGCCTGGCCCACTATAAATGGAGACGCTTGGCCCCTCCTCCCTTACTCCTGCTTCCCTCTTGCCTCTCTCTTGCCCTCTTGGTCTCTTCCCTTCCCCCTTCCCTTCCCCCACTCTCCACGTGCTCATGGCCATGGCTGGCCTCTACTTCTCCACTCCCTCCCTCTCTCTGCCTTTCTCTGCCTCTACTGCCCACTTAATCCGTTCCCCATGCCCTGGATAAACTCTATTCTATACTATACCGTCCTGTGGCCGGTCCCTGGGGGGGGGGGGATGCCTTGGCATGGGCCCGCAGAGACATTCCCTTCCCCTATACCTCGCCACACCCCCACAGAACATACCTTATACCTCTTTATCTTTTTATAAGCACATCACATACGCACTCTTTTGATTGAACCAGTGGTTTCTCCCATTACCACCAAGCTGTAACTCCTCCCCAAAGCACACACTTTTAGACAGTCTCGTTTATCCCAGGTTGGCATGAGTCTCCGTGTAACTGAAGGTAACTCTTGGTTCTCTTGCCTCTACCTCCTAAATGCTTGGATCACGAGGACCACAAGGGTTGTGTTAGAAGGCGGCTCGTATCCAGACAGAACACACTAGGCCAACGCAGTCCCACGAGAAGAGATTTATTGAGGGGAGAGAGAAAGAGGAGGAAAAGAAGGGGCAAGGGGATTGGGGTCTCTGCCTTTTATTTGGGCCATACCATAATTATAGGCACCACTGCACACAGGTGTGAGGTGAACTGGGTGGCAGTTGCCATGGCAACAGATGCAAGAGGGTCTTGTCGCTTAGGGATGATGTCATTGTTGGATTCGAAAATTGACTGTAAACAGCTTCTGATGCCAATAAGCAAGCTGGCTTGCTTACAGGGACACTGAGAACTGAACTCAGGGCCCTATGCATGCTAGGCAACACTCTACCGACAGAGCTACAACTTAGCTCATTCTAGGGTCTTCTGAAAATGGGGGCAAGCTGAATGGAGGGCTAGATCAGGAAAAAATATATGGGAAAGCTCTCATAACTCGGTCACTACTGCTAACTCTATGATAGGTTCACATTTTACATGGTTTGAACCTCTCTAAATGAGCGGGGATTCCAGTCCACTGATTGGCTCCTGTGACATGCCTGGGAGGACTCTCTGGGTCAGGGAAACCCTGGGAGGACCACACCCAGCTTGTCTTCTTGTTTGCATAGTTCTTCTGTGAAACTGCAAACCTGCCTTCAATAGATAACCTTAAAGGTCCCTTCAAGCCCAGGCTTTCTGTGATTTTGTGTCTCTTCGCAGTTAACACCCTGGGAGAAGAGAAACTTATCACCAAGAAATACCAGCCCCAGTGGGTTTGGCAAGACCTTATCTTACTGGGTAGCAATCATCGATACAAACCTTGCCAACAGCTACATTATGCCAACTGAAGGGGAGGTGACACCCTCTGGGAATTCGAACCGATGCTCTGATCCAGAGCAGAGGATCTCCTTGCTGTGATGTGTTGCCAAGGCTCACATTGGGTTTGTGGATAAGGCTTCCTGGTTCTGAGATCTCAGCCATGTCCCTCACCAGGGCCCAGGGAAGGCAGCCTTTGAATTCCATAACAACAACACGATGCCAGCCTCTGCCAAGGATAACGGCGCTGTCTGAGAGCCTCACCTGGTGCTGGCGATAATGTGACTCAGTTTTCCTGGAGTCAGCTTGGCCAGGGACTAGCCCCATCTATCATCTGTTTCACCAGAGTGAGAGACTGTTCCCAAGCACCCACCCTTGCTGCTGAATTTGAGAGGAATGAATAAGAGAGCATGTTAAAGAGGTACAGTCAGAATTGGTTTTGACCATTGTTCAGATCTTAGAGTCTGAGGGGAAAAAAAAGACTTGTTGGAGACCTGCTTTCTCTTAGACTAGAGAATGATTCTCAACATCTTATCCCAATTGGACCAGCAGCATCCGTGTTATCAAGGATTTCTTAGAAATGCTTTCTTCAGGCTGGGGAGATGGCTCAGTTACTAAATTGCTTACCCCGAAGGCCTAGAGACCTGAGCATTTCCCCCCTGAATCCACGTAAACAATTCTAGCCACAGTAGTGCATGCTTGCTTGCAATGCCAGCCCTGGAAAGGCAGAGACAAGAGGATCCCTGAAGCTCTGTGGCACCCGTCTGGCTTACACAGTGAGCTCCAGGTTCCATGAGAGATCAGGCCTCAGAAACCTAACATGGAGCAGGGCATGGCGGTGCACACCTTTAGTGTAAGCACTCAGGAGGCAGAAGTAGGTGGATCGCCGCAAATTTAAGGCTAGCCTAGTCTAGGTAGTGAGTGTTAGCTTTCTGTCTAAGCTCCGTCCCCACAGTTAGCCGCAATAGCCAGGTATGCTCCACCCCACAGTTCCCTGGCAACAGCCAGGTAGGCCTGCTGTGCTATAAAAGGGGGAGCTTGCGCCCTCCTCTCTCTCTTGCTTTTTCTGTGTGTCCCTTCCCCCTCTCTCCCCATTCCCTTCCCCCATCTCTTTCCACGTGCTCCTGCTCACAGCTAGCCTCTACTCCTCTCTCTCTCTCTCTCTCTCTCTCTCTCTCTCTCTCTCTCTCTCTCCCCCTCTGTCTCTGTCTCTCTCTCCCTCTCCCTCTGTCTCTGTCTCTCTCTCCCTCTCTCTTTCCTCTCCCTCTCCCTCTCCCTCTGTCTCTGTCTCTCTCTCTCTCTCTCCCTGTCTCTCTCTCTCTGTCTCTCTCTCTCCCTCTCTCTGCCTTTCTCTGCCTCTACTACCCTCTTAACTCCTTCCTCATGCCCTTAATAAACTCTATTCTATACTATACCATCGTGTGGTTGCTCCCTCAGGGGGCAAGGGGGTACCTCAGCGTCCATGCTGAGGCACCCCCTTCCCCCACACCTCCATAGAACAACCCCCCCCTTATCTTTTTATAAACACATCAGTGATACCATGTCACAAAAAAGGTGTGTGGTAGGGTAGAAAGAAACTGAGAAATATGCACTTGAATACACACACACACACACACACACACACATCAGGGACCTGTGTTTCTACACCCTGTCCAAGAAACTCCTGCATACAAGTTCAGAGGCACTCAATTCAAAGCCTGAGAGGAGTTTATAAGAGGACTGAGACTTGATAATTAGTGACTAAGGAAGGTTCTGAAGCCTCTTGTGTATGGGAAGGTCAGGGAGGTATGAGCCCCTCTTTCTGGTTCATTTTCTCTGAGCCTCAATAATCAGGAGGAAAATGTTGGGAATGGTCTGAACCAAGCTCTTGGATCTGCCTTTCCAGGTGACGTAATGTGAATGAAATGGGTCAGACGCCTGGCTCCGTTCCTTAACTGTACCGACTTGGTTACCTTGCCAAACCTTGGACACATTGGCATAAGGAAATGCCAAGAGATAAAGACATGGGGTGTGTGTATGGAGGGAAGTCTCTGGGTACCGTCAGTTCTCAGCTCTTTTGAGGCGGAAGCAGGAGGTTCATGAATTTGACACAGATCTAAGCTGCACAGGGAGACCTTAGCTTACACGGCAAGTACATCATTTCTAACACCAAAGCACGGGGCAAGCCCCAACCCATTGCTCAGATTATATGTGGGTTCGAGATGGATTATTGAAGGTAAGAAATTTATCAGTGGCTTATCAATCCCGTGGACAGACAGACAGATGGACAGCAGCATGCTAGGGGCTTTGAGGCAAATTCAATCACCACACAGACAGCTAGGCTAAGGCTGTGAAGAGAAGGAAACTGGGTCTTTTTTTAAGACATTTCTGAGGACTGGGAGTTTACACAGTGTGCCCACCGATACTCACTTTGATATAAACCCTGGTACCTGGGAATCTGCTGGGTAGATAGACACAGGGCATGCCTCCTGCAGTGCCAGACAGTAGCTGTGTGTGTGTGTGTGTGTGTGTGTGTGTGTGAGAGAGAGAGAGAGAGAGAGAGAGAAACAGAAAGACAGAGAAAGAGAGAGAGAGACAAAGACTCAGAGACATACAGAGACAGAGACATAGAGACACAGACACACAGAGACACAGAGACAGAGTGAGGGGCATGCTGCGGTCTCCATTACACGGCCTCAGCAGCTGCAGGATTCCTACATGCTTAACATTCTTAATAGACTTCCTGTTATTTGATGAGCACCTGAGTGAGGGACAGCAGCTCTTGCTCACGTCGGCCATGCTGACGTGAGTAGCAAAGAAGAATTCCACACAGCACAGTTGCTAGTGTAACCCAGCGTGCTTAAAGGAAAGGCATCGTTAGAGCAGACAATGCACGCACATAAACTTCGTTCCTCTCATGACGTCCTTGCTCCGGCTATTGCAGCACTAGCTGTGGAACGGGGAAGATGACAATGGTCTTGCTGGGTCCTTGGTGGAGAAGTAGGACCCAGCAGCTGTTTGGTACTTGAAGTACTAAGGATTTTTAGACAGTACCTTTCACCTTTCAACCTTTTCTTCAGTCAGGGAAGCAAACGCAGATCTTCAAGTGTGCAAGGACAATGTGCCGTCTACTAAACCATACGAGACACTCCTGCTGTCCCACACCCAGGGACCTACGCCTTCCTTTCCCCGTCCCTTATCCTTCCTCTATTTAAGTGTGACGCTGCTCTCAGTACCCCAAAGATGGATTTGGGGGGTCTCTGGACACTGGCCCTGTTAACTGTGTCTCTTTCCACTGTGACCACATTGAATCAATCTCCCTTCTCTGCTTTACACACACACACACACACACACACACACACACACACACACACACATACACACACACAGTCATACTGGCAATTTCAATTGCAGGGGATCTGACACCCTCTTTTGGCCTCCATGGGCTTCTGTAGACATGTGTTACACACACACACACACACACACACACACACACACACACTAAAACAATACAATAAATCCATTTTTTTTTAAAGCTAGAAGGAAGGGCTATGGGAGGGCCTGAGAAAGAAACGTATTTCCTTTTCTGTTTCTTGTTAATGGCCCCTTATCAGGTAAAAATAAAAGTAGCAAAAGAAGTTTTCTAAGAGAAAGAAAACAGAAGAATTAGAAGCCAAAAGAATTTTCTAATTATTTTTTCATAATTAACAAAAAAGCAGACATTTTGGGGCTGGTGAGATGGCTCAGCAGGTAAAGGCCGTTTGTCAAGTATGAGGACAGAGTTGAATTCCCAGGTCCCACATGGTGGAAGGAGAGACTCACCTCATGGCGTTGTCCTCTGACTTCCCTATGTACGGGTGGCCCAGTGCCCTGAGGCATAGTCTTGTTCACACATAAACACACACTCTAAATAAATAATTACATATATAAATAAGACAGAGATAAAGAGACTTCTATTCAGTATAATGGCTCTCTACCTTCCTAATGCTGTGACCCTGTAATATAGTTTCTTCTGTTGTGGTGAACCCCCCACCCATAACATTATTTTTGTTGCTACTCCATAACTATAATCTTGCTATTGTTATGAGTTGTAATGTAAGTATCTGTGTTTTCCAATGGTCTTGTGCGACCCCTGTGAAAGGGTCTTTCTGCCCCCACAGGGTAGCAATCCAGAGGTTAAGAACCATTGATTTAGGTGATCGTTAAGTGTGCTGGGCTCTTAGGTTTCTGAGTTGCCATTTCTTCCTAACCTGCCTCTCTCTCTGTTTTTGTGTTCTGCCCTACTGAGGCCCAGACACAGGCATCCAGACCTTTCCCGGCCTCCCACTCCTCCATACCATGTGGGAATGTATCTTTTCTTAGCCTGGCCTTGCAGGTGCAGTGGGCCCACGTAGACGGTAATACACATCTGGTCGAGCGCTGACGGGAGCTGTCTACATCCGAGTAGAATCAGCAACCGTAAGGGAGGTTTGTCTCTAAGGCAGTAAGATGGAACTCCTTCCCAATGGGATTTTGCTGTTTTTATTTGTTCATTTGAGGAAGTGGCAGATGGTTGCCGACTGTGGGTGCTGAGAACCTTTTCTACTTCCACCTCTAAGTTTAGCCATACATCCTTGAGTAATTCATCTCTTGACAACCCCAGTCAGTCCTCGGCTGTGAAATGAGGAGAGCCGAGATCCTGCCTCCAGGCTGCTGTGAGAAGTTAATAAATAGTGAATCTAGCAAAATTCCTGCAACACATCCACCGCTCAATACATGTTAGGTATAATACATGGTAACATCTGTTTATCCTTAGGATCAAACTGCACAGCAGATAGCAAAAATCCCTTCCTGTGTTAGTCTTGCCTTTTTAGGTTCCTTCTCTCATTCATCCCACCAAGACTCAATCACATTGGAAGCTCAGATCCCATCTTTCAAGACCAGGTGGAAAGATGCCTCTTTCAGAGGAGTTCCTGGCGGCCATGTTTGGCAGTTCATAATTGCCTGGAATCCAACTCTGGGGAATCTGACACCCACTTCTGGCCTCCATGAGTGTCTGCACACACTCTTGTGCATATGTACACAAGCAAGCACAACAACACACACACACACACACATACCAGTACAGACATAAATAAAAATAATTTTTTAAAAATAAATAAAACCTGCTTGTTATATATATATATATAATATAACATATAACGTATAACATATAACATATGATGTGTGACGTATGACATATAACATATAACATATATATATATATATATATAATTAAAGTCATAGTGGGACATGACTTTAATCCTAGCACTTGGGAGGCAGACAGGTGATTTTCTAGGAGTTCAAAGGTAGCCAGAGCTAAAGTGGGACTGTATCACAAAAACAAAAACAAGTTCAGCCCCCTCTCAAAGCTGTTGCTGTCATCAGCATTGCAGATAGTTAAAAGAGTGTAACCCTGACCCTGAGGGTAACTCCAAGGGAAGTGTTTGTTTGCTCAGCTTCCCACAGTATACTTTTCCCTGCCTTGAGGCTCTGTTCCCAGCCCCCATGCAGCCTCCTTGCCAGCCCAAGTCTCAAATCCCAAGTCAAAGAGGACTCCAGCTGTCTCTTGGCACAGCCATCAGTCAACCACTGCTCAGTATTCAGCAAGGCTCTCAGCAAGGCTCACAGCACGCAAACCTGGGCAAGGGGCAGCTCCTGTGGACTTGATGCCTTCAGCACCTTGACCCAAGCCTGCGACTTCTACAGCCAAGCAGTAAGGAGACAGCCTTACACAATTCTCACTTTTCCTGTTGGAATGCTTCTGTTGAGTAAAACCAAATGCAGTGCAGTGTATGTGCATGTCTCTGTGTGGGTGCCTGTGTGCGCATGTGTGTGTGAGTGTGTGGGATTCTTATTGGTCTGGAACTTTCAAAGGAGGCTACGTGCTAGTAAGCCTCAAAGATCTGGCTATTTCTACATCTTCGGTCTTAGGGTTGATTACAAAAACACAATACCCAGTGTTTCCACATGACTTCTGGGAAATCAAACTCTGATCTTCACAGCAAACACTGTGAAGCAAACACTGTAGCATCTAAGCTCTCTCTTCAGCCTTTGATAGTTCTAATTATATGTCTCTGCACTGGGTTCTTATATATGTATTTAGCGCATATATATGATATATGATCTCTCTCTCTCTCTCTCTCTCTCTCTCTCTCTCTCTCTCTCACACACACACACACACACACACACACACACACATATCATACCAAACTCACTTGTGTAGATGAGGAAACTGAAACTAAGTTTCCCTAGAAAGTGATTAAAAAAAGATTAAAACTCACAATGTTCTCATCCCAACATTATTTTCCTTCCCAATCAAGAGCGCCAGAGAACTGATGGGGAGGTGGGGATTGGGGAGCTACAGGGTGCTTTCTGGTATGCGTATTCTCCACAGCTAATGTCTTTTTAACCTGTTAACTTAGCTCTGGGAACAGTTTCAATGCTTATGGTGAGTAAGTAAACCCCTGCTAGCCATGGGTTTATAGCTGAGAGATGAATCTCAGGACTGGCTTATCTTCTTTGCAGGCAACAGCAGTTTGGGTGATGAAAGTGCCAGTTCTTGCCTCCCCAGTTTTAACTCCTAGGACCTGAAAGCAGACAGTAATGTCAGGAAGAATGAACAAGGTCCTCAGCTTACAGGACACACACTCCAAAAAGCCAGGCTTCCAGTCTTAACTTCTTTCTCCTGCCAGTGAAGAAGTGCAAAGGTCAGGTCTCACAGGAAGCAACTAGTAGGCTTATGCTCAGCCTGTCACCACATCCCAGGGGTGTGGCAGCAGGAAGACCCATCTAACAGTCAAATAAGATAAAAAAAAAATCCACTTGTGTTGGATGTTAGAAGCATGCGCAATAAGGAGGAGAAATTAACTCTCAAGAGAGAAGATATCATTTTTTATTCCTGCTGAAACTGAGAGTCTGAGATAGAGGCTGTTCTATTCCTAGAATGAAAATCGAAGTGTAGGCCTGGAGACTGTAGTCTGCAGGTCAATGCTTACTGAAGAGCTTTATTTTAGTTTTAAGTGTGTGTGTGTGTGTGTGTGTGTGTGTGTGTGTATGGGGGGGAAGGAGATACAGGTACACAAAAGGCCAGAAGGGGTCATCAGATCCCCTGGAGATGGAATTAGGAGTCTTTGTGAGCCACCCAACATGGTGGTGAAAACTGAACTCCAGGCATCGGTGAATGAAAGTGAGGCTAGAACTGTTCCTAGGTATGATGGAGAAGGAGGTTTCTATTACTGATATGAGAGAGAGAACAGCCAGAAGCATCTGGAAGGTCCCAGACTGAACCAGGCCCTGCTGGGGGCGAGGAGAAGAGGACGAGAGGAAGAGAAAGAGAGGGGAGAGAATGCGTGGGAACCAAGAGATCATGTGGCCAAAATGGCTGGGTCATATAGCAAAGAAACTGGGGGAAGGGAAATTAACCTCAGGGCCTATAGCAGGTCAGGATAAAGGGCAGTGATGGGAAGGAAGCCCATCACTTCCTTAAGGTGCTGCTTAAGGTGGACGTCTATCCTGTTTGGATAACTCCTCTGAGTTCAGGGCAAAATGAATTACTCCTCTTTCCAGCAGAGCTTCCTCTTCTCTGACCTTATCTGGAGAACCTGACCCCCACACCCTCTACCTGAGGAAGGTCACCTAGTCGTTGGCAAACCTACAAGTTCAACTTCCTTTTACTCCATAAGAACCCACCCAGCAAGTACCTGCAAAGCTTCTCCATGCAAATGGGACATTCACAGTAGGATAAGCTCCAGCTAATGATTTACACTCATCCTGAAAATGCCTTTCCCCTCTCCAAGGTTCATCTAAAACCTTTGCTCACCTCAAATGAAGTGTATATGCACCAGCTCTTTCACTGAAGATTGTTTAAGAGAGCTGTTTTTATTAAGCATTGTCTAAAAGAGCTGTAACATCAAAATCCTCCCAGAAGACCTTCCTCAGAGAAAGTTCCTTCTCTCAGGCTCTCTCAGGCTCTCACTCCTAACTGGATTGGGATCCTCCAGACCCCACCCATTCCCAGCTCAGGTCTGGACACCCTGAAGGAGGAACTAGAACTCAGAACCACAGCTGATCCCAACACACATACCATAGGGTAGGACATGCCAACTGTGGTAGAATGTCACAGATACACCAGGCATTATTCAATGCTAGGATAAGAAAATCAAACATGGTCTACACTTGTTGAGTTTCTGGGAATACAAACCCAGGGCTTTTCAAGTCTACCACTGAGCTATACATACAGCCTGCTTGTTTTTCCTTATGAAATCATTTCTCAGTTGTTCTTAGTTATTCCTATATTTCCTATATTTCCTTCTTACGGGTCTATCCTTAATCAAGAGGCATAAATTTTCTCTGCATTTAGCTGAAGACCTGTTGATGGTTTGACTACATCTAAATTCATTCTGCACTTGATCAGCTCTCCTGCATGGATCAGGTCCTTAGGCTGCACATACAAGATAGTCACGATAAATAGCTGCCTTGTTCATAAAGGGTTGAACACTCTTGTGGCCCTTATTAATGTTACTCTTGTAAATGTTAGCATCAACAATCAACATTTATACTTCTAGGCTCAGGCATGGAGGAGATAAATCTGGAGGGGATGTTGATATTCAAGTACTTCTGAAAGAGAACATTCCTTGAGTTTCTTCAGCTTTATCCTAATGATGAAATGGGAGAACAGACAGCATTAGCTCTCTTTTCTAGAATGGTTCTCCTTAGATGTGTATGAGCTAGATGCCACATTGAACCTTAAAGATAGCATCAGATGACTGTGCTGTGTATCTGAGAAGAGGGAACCACACTGAGAACATGCCTTCATCAGCTCGGCCTGTAGGCAAGCCCATGGAACATTTAATTAGTGATTGATGTTAGAGGGTCCAGCCCACTGTGGGTGGTGCCACTCCTAGGCTGGTGGTCCTGGGTTCTATAAGAAATAAGCTAAGCAGGCTGAGCAAATCACAAGAAGCAGGCCAGTAAGTAGTATTGCTCCAGTGGACCTCGATTCTTGCTTCCAGGTTCCTGCCCTCCTTGAGTTTCTGTCTTGACTTCCTTCAGTGATGAACAGTGCTATGGAAGTGTAAGCCAAACAAACTCTTCTTTCTCCAAGTCTCTTTAGGTCATGGTGTGTCATCACAGCAATAGAAACCATAAGACAACAAATCACTTACTCATTATTTTACAAAATCGGTTGGATGCTTCCTCTGAGCTAAGTACACCTCTGGCCACACAGTGGTAACAAGACAGAAAAGCTAGAAGTCATCACAGTGGGAACTGTCAATCACTAGTGACATGTGGTACCAAGGTCAGCACACGTTTACAATCATTAACCCTGTCTGATGAGTGTTCTCTTGCTTTCTCTCAACCTCTGTGATCATGCAAGGCACTATTTCTTTTGTTGTTATTGTTAATTGGTTTGGAGTTCATAGGCTCTGTCAATGGACAACTCAGGATGTTCATGCTTTTGTGGTTTATTCCAAAAGACAAACTTGCCATTCATTGTTAATTCACTCACCATGAAATCCACATACTCTTCTACCTGAGCAAATGTTATCCTTCGAGGGTCATGTAGCAGACTCTTATCTACAATTTGAAGTACAAATGTGTCCTCATAATATTCAATGTGAAGTGTTCCTATCCCTTCGGACAATCTGCCATACAAATGTGGCCTCTTTAACTTTTATTTGTTTGTATCTGTTGTGTGTGTGTGTGTGTGTGTGTGTGTGTGTGCACCCAAGCACATGCATATAAACATGTACATGCCAGAGTGCACAGGTGGGGGTCAACATGTTAGAGTAACAATAAATGCCACTAAGAAAAAAAAGCTCCTTCTGGCCGAGGGACTATGACCTTTGGGTGGAAATGAACATTTCAGTTGGGCCAGGTCAATTATTTGGCCAAGGCAAACCACATGTAGGAAAGGAGGCTCACTCTAAGCCATGCTATGGAGTTAGGCAGAATAGTTACCCTTTTAATGAGATACTGTGCTTTTGCTTCCCAGATTGCCCACTTCTATTTCAGGCCTGTAATGCAGCACCATGAGAGTCAACTGGGTCTTACCACCTTTCTGACGCCCAAGACAGGAAACGTGTAACCTCCCTTTCCCTGTGTCTTCCTTCCACATGCTGGCCAGAAGCTAGGCATGCCTTTTCTGATCCCTTGGACATCCTCACCCTTTCTCTAACGTGCCCACTTGATGTCATGTGGCTGCTTCTCCCCATGTGTCCAACCTCCATGCCAGCTTAAATGGCCTGTCCCCCCCCCCACGCCCTACCTCTCCTCCAGAGATTTGTTAAGATTTATAGCTTGCCTACCTTGGAGTTTTCTTTTAGACTCTAATAAAATTGCCCTTGAGTTTCCATTTGAATCTGATAAATACACACTCATACACACACACACACACACACACACACACACACACACACACAAATGAGCCTAAGAAGCCGGGCGATGGGTGGCGCACGCCTTTAATCCCAGCACTTGGGAGGCAGAGGCAGGTGGATTTCTGAGTTCGAGGCCAGCCTGGTCTACAGAGTGAGTTCCAGGACAGCCAGGACTACACAGAGAAACCCTGTCTTGAAAAAATAATAAATAAAATAAAATAAAATAAAATAAAATAAAATAAAATAAAATAAAATAAATAAATGAGCCTAAGAACCCTAAAATGGGCACCCTGATTACCCCTGTATAAAGAAAGACAACTTACAGGAGTCAGCACTCTCCCCAGTGCGGCTTCTGGGGATGGTACTCAAATACTGGGGTTAACCAGGCAGACTTGGGTGGCAGGTGACCTTAAGATCTAAATCTTCTCAACAGCCTAACAAATGTGTTCTTTTGACAGCATTTTATCTGTCCTCTACCAACAGGATGCTAAGGAAGAAAAATAATGAAGAAGAAAGTTCCAGAGACTGACATAGTCAAAGTAGCCACAGTGGAAAGACTGGCAGCCCTTAATCTATGCAATTTTCATCCATTCTAGGGAGCATGCTCAGAAAAGCATGCATTATAGGAACCTGGGAGAGGTTGGTAATACCCCAGAAGTCTGATGTGGGATTGTGTCTCCAAAAGTGACAGGGAAGCCTCACCCAGGACACTTCTACAATATGGCTATCTGAACAAGACCTGAACAATAACACCAACAGATATATTATTATGGAAGGTGGGAGCAGGGATCTCTTGGGGTCCCTAGACAAAGAACTACAGGTAACTAATGACTTATGAGAGGGGGAGAATTAGTCATTCTCAGCACTGAACCCCCTAACTGCCTATCCAATACCAAGCATTCAACCCTGATCACAAGCAACACTAAATGGTTTCAACGGGCTTTATTTATATATTTATGCATATCCATGTATAGCGACAATAATCAAAGAAAAGAGACCATGAATTTTAGAGGGAAGGGGTAATAGGAAATATTGGAGGGAGGAAATACCAGAGGGATTGGAGAGAGGAACAAGAAGTGGGGAAAGATGCAATTATATTTTAATTAAAATATAAAAGTATTCATTTTTTTTAAAAAAAAAGTCACTGGGACCTCACACCTCAGTGCTTTCTCTTCTGGCTTTCTTTGGGCCAAGCCACAGGGGAGGAGACATAACATACCCCCCACCCCCTCCCTTTCTATCTCCTCCATAATAAACCACCCCTCCTATAACTCTATACATGTTCTGTACAATTCATGGCAATGGGGCACAGAACCTGGAAACTTCAGCCTTCTAGACTCACAGATCTGCTCCTGAGACAACATGGTGGCTTTGTTTCCATAGTGCTGTCGCCCGTGTCCTGATGCTGTCATGTGCTTCCCACTTTGTGAGCATACGCATGTACGTGTAAATATTAAGTAGTATGTATGAATCCGAGTGTACGTGTAAATATTAAGTAGTATGTATGAATCCGAGTGTACGTGTAAATATTAAGTAGTATGTATGAATCCGTGTGTATGTGTAAATATTAAGTAGTATGTATGAATCTGAGTGTACGTGTAAATATTAAGTAGTATGTATGAATCCATGTGTATGTGTAAATATTAAGTAGTATGCATGAATTATTCTTTTAAGTAAACATTTGTGTTTGGTGGAAAACAAATATGACTCACATTTTATTGTAGTTTGGCTCTACAACAGGCGATAATTCCAAAATTGGTACTTGTGAAATCACGGCGATATCACTGAAGGCCAACTATAGATATCTGGGACTCCCTGTCATATGTCTGTTCAACCATTGCAGCATCTTGAGCAGCAAACAGGTGCATCTTGGAACATGAGGGTTGAAAAGTGGATCAATGGTCAAGTTCCAAAATAAACAGAAAAATTAAGATAATTGGGATTCTAAATCAGTAAGGTGACCCAAGTGTCCCCATCAGTAACTGATCTGACTTGAGCGCTGTCTGACTTGCCTTTGGTTATCAGAGATGCTCTGTACCATTCTCCCACCCCGTCCCTGCATGTCCTGTCTAAGAACATCTTTGTTTACATGGGATGTACTGAACAGTCGAACAATAAGATTTACCACTGAGCACCAGGCCACGTGCTATCTGCTCTACCTCACAAGAATGGGAGACCTCTTATTTGCTTGCTGTGTAGAAGAACTGGAGACCAAAGGTCATCCACCTGGTCCCTGGGTTATGGCTGCATGATTGATCCCCAATAAAATCTCTGGGTACACATGAGCCTCAATGGCCCTCTCTGGCTGGCAATACTCAGTGATTTTCATACGTATTTGCCAGAGAGAAATAGTTTCTCCAGTCTATGGGAGGACTAGACTCCAGAGTCTGCCTCATGTGCATTGTGACTTTCATATGGAGAGAGAGAGAGAGAGAGAGAGAGAGAGAGAGAGAGAGAGAGAGAGAGAGAGAATGAAGTATTTAAATATGCAACACCTAAGGATTTTTCTAGATATTTTGGAATGTTTAATGAAGGTTGCTGTATTTTTTTTTTTTTTTTTTTTTTTTTTTTTGTCTTTTTTTTTTTATTTGATATAATTTATTTACATTTCAAATGATTTCCCCTTTTCTAGCCCCCCCCACTCCCCGAAAGTCCCGTAAGCCCCCTTCTCTTCCCCTGTCCTCCCTCCCACCCCTTCCCAGTTCCCCGTTCTGGTTTTGCCAGGTTGCTGTATTTTAAGAGAGTGCTCCTCTAGCAAAGAATAGAAAATAGAAGTTGTTCTGTTTGTTTCTATATTGTCAGTTTGATCCACTAACAAGGATAAAAGACTGTGTCTCCGACATAGTCCTGAGAATAATTCTCATTGTCTTCTCTGACCATGCCACCTTCATGGGTATGTGACTTGGAAGCCCACAGGGTCCCACATTCAGAGGGGCTCCTGCTTAGTTTAATTCTGTATTGTCCCTGTCTAGACTTTCTTAATTTTCTAATAAAGGGACTTAAGCTTTGCTCTTTACCTCCCTCTGCAAATTCCACACAAGATTAGGCTCCCACAGAAGGGATTCCTCACAAAGCTTACCAGTAGAACAGCTGAGACGCCATGAGGTGACCGAAGAGCTCACAAGCATGTCAGCCTTGGTCGTTAAAGCACTCGCTTCAAGAAACAGTTGTTGACCGCTGTAGCGTGTGCTTGGAAGCACAGCTAGAGACAGGCAGTTCCCCAGGACTCTCAGGTAGCCAGCCTAGCCTTCTAGCCAAGGTTCAGCTCATGCGAGAGATGCTGTCTCAACAAACAAGGCAGATGTCTCCCAAGGCGTGGCACCAAAGGTCGTGCTCTGGTCTGCACATGCATACGTGCACACGTGTGTGTGTGTGTGTGTGTGTGTGTGTGTGTGTGTGAATACTGCTCACCTGCGCGCTGTCACCTCCACTCACCTCCCCACAAAATCCACTGTCGCAGCGGCTGTTCACAGTCTGCATCTTCCCCTTCTCCAAATCTACCCTGTTGTCTCACAACACATCCTTCTCATCTTCGGAATATTTCTTCAGGCTCCTGGGGTCTCCTCCCGAGCAGCTCATAAGGAGAGTCCCGCCCCTGGGACTGGCGATTTAGTTTGATGACTTACTGCTCCTGACTGGGAGCACCTTTTCCCGGCCATATAAGGCACCTTCTTTCAAACTCCTTTAAAAAAATTGTGTGTGTGTATATAAATTTATTATATGTAATAAAATAAAATGTATAAAGCGTATAATATATGCATGTGTATTAGTTTAAAATTAGGATATTTCTTTATGACTTTTTCTTACTGGTTTTATTTTGATTAATCCTTGTCCCTTACTCTTTGGTATTCCCTGCCTCCCCCCTTCCTCCCATCCTCCCCATTAACCCTTTCTACTTCCAGTAATCTCCCCTCTTTACATTCATATTACCTTTAATCTATTTCCCTCCCCAACCCCTTGAGGCATCTCTTTCCCATTGATCTTTTTTGTCTTGTTGTTGTTCTTGTTGTTTCCTGGCTTCTACACTAGTTCAAGCTGAACATAAAATTCAGTTTTAGGATTCCCCCATGAGTGGGGACCTAGCAATGTGCAGCATTAGTGTTTCCATGCCTTTATTTCCTTACTCAGTATAATTGATTCCAACTTTACTCATTTACCTGAAAAACCCAAACTTTCATTTTTTTTTTAATAACTGAGAAAAATTCCTTGTGAATACCCACTATGTTGTCATTCTCCTCACAGCAGATGGAGGACATCCAGACCAATTCCACTTTCTAGCTATGGGGAACAGGGTGACATGAGCATCTTTCTAGTTGTCTCTCCTTTTCCTTCTTGCTTTAGCTATTGGATCAGAGAAGGAGGATCCTAGGCTGATCATACAAAGTCTGGCCCAGTTGGAGGCAGGGAGGAGCGCTGTTCAGAAGAGGCCTGCTGGTCCCCAGTAATCGTCAAAGTAGTCAAGGTGGAGGGCAGCTCAAGGGCGGCTATTCCTCTCCTACCCTTTACAGGTGTGTCATCTGGTTATTTCTGCAAATATTTGATGTTGTGTCAGAACACTGTGGAACGAAGTCATGTGTAAATCACACACAGTCATAACACACTCTAGACAAGCGAACGTTTTTTATTTACTGTTCAAATTATACATCCTGCAGTTAAAAAAAATTTCCCTTTTTTCAGACTAAGAGATAACTTGCCATTCCCAATGTTTATCAAGCCCTTGCCAATCTCTCTCTCTCTCTCTCTCTCTCTCTCTCTCTCTCTCTCTCTCTCTCTCTCTCTCTCCTTTTTTCAACTTATACCCAAGGCTGATATGTAAGCAAAACATCAATGCTGATCCCAGTCATATTTCCTGATGGATTATGTCAATATTTGCCTTGCTGTTTTAGTCGACAGGGACAGGAGAAGAAGGTTAGAATAAATGGATCATTTTCCTTCGATATAGATTTCTGGGGAAATTTCCAAACCTTTGCCTTCTCAAGTTAGGCCCTTCTCAGTTTCCTTGTTAGTCTATAGCCTGGATGGGTCTATCTGGACCTTCAGAGTTTGGGGATGTAAGACTGTAAGAGAAAAATCCCTATCATGGTGGATACAAGTGATAGCCATGAGGAGTGAATTAATTACCTTTATTAAGATTATGTCATATTTATGGATTTGCAAAGAGAGAGAGAGAGAGAGAGAGAGAGAGAGAGAGAGAGAGAGAGAGAGAGAGAGAGAGAGAGAAGATTAGCATTAGGGAAAGAGGCTGTGTCTACCTTTCCCAGGCACAGGCTTTGTTTTTTTATTCTTTTGCTTCTTCCGGAGGACACAATGTTTCTCAGTCTAGAAACAGGGAGCTGGGCAGTGGATCCTTTAGGACGTTCTCATTTAACAAACAGGAATAAACATGCTTGTTCATTGCTGTGGTTCCCATTGAGAGTTTCCGAACAGAAGTTTCGAAAACAAGTGTGCTTCGTTTTCTCTCAACTCCATGTAGCTGTAGTTAGAACGAAAAGGTCCTTTGCAGGGTTCACGGTTAAGTGTAAATGTTCTTTAAGAGTCCATCTTTCCGAGTTGGAGAGGATGGTTTTGGATATAACTGTGTGTGCAATTGAGCTTCGAGCAGCAGAAGAGATATTCCAGCTTTCACATTCTTTTCTGAATGGGGCCTTGTGTCCGAAATCAGCCAAGCAAGCGTTCTGAGGCCCTGTTTCCCTACTTACTAAAGAAGAGACTTGAGCATATTCTGGGGCACAGCTGTCTCTTCAGCATCTGCAGGCAAAGCAGGCATAGCTCACTCCCTGTAAGTGTTTCCACTCAGCCTAGATCAGGAGTAAAATTCTTCTCAATTAAGTGCTTCCAAGCTGCACCCAGTTGTGTAGATGTCGGGTAGCTCTGATGTAAACCACTTAGGTCTCCACAAGTAGATAAAATTTGAGGGATTTTTCTATTTGGGGGACTCTCTCTCTCTCTCTCTCTGTGTGTGTGTGTGTGTGTGTGTGTGTGTGTGAGAGAGAGAGAGAGAGAGAGAGAGAGAGAGAGAGAGAGGGAGGGAGGGAGGAAGAAAGAAGGAGAGCAAGCGAGTGAACTTGTTAGCCCACCAAATCTTTAGGACAAAATTAAGTACGTTTTATAATTTAATTCAAGAAATAATATCCAAAGTGAGGCAATCAAAATGTGTTCATCCGTTGAGTAGATGGGTAGAATTCTCAATTTCCCATTTGCTAATTATCCTCTGAAAATCAGCCTGAGAAACAACTGGCTGAAGTACCCCCCCACACCTCAATTCTATGAGTGTTTTGTAAAGGAATGCTTTGAGGGCTCTTAAATGAGACACAAACACTGGGCATGGCTATTTTATTGCCAACGTGCTCAGGTGGGGGGAACCAGAAAAGTGTTGACAGGCAGGAGGATCAATGGAACAGGATTGAAGATCCAGAAATGAACCCACACACCTATGGCCACTTGATCCTCGACAAAGAGGCTGAAAACATCCAATGGAAAAAAGATAGCCTGTTCAACAAATAGTGCTGGTTCAACTGGAGGTCAGCATGCAGAAGAATGTGAATTGATCCATCCTTGTCTCCTTGTACTAAGCTCAAATCCAAATGGATCAAGGACCTCCACATAAAGCCAGACACTCTGAAGCTAATAGAAAAGAAACTGGGGAAGACCCTTGAGGACATCGGTACAGGGAGAAAGTTTCTGAACAGAACACCAATAGCGTATGCTCTAAGAGTCTGTCCATACACTTAGTAAATAAGTTACCACTCACACAGTGAAGATCTATAAAGACCGGGAGCCTTACAGCAAGGTTTTTTCCCCCATGCACTGAATTTTAATCCAGCAAACTCATTGATACTGCCTTGTGCATGGTATATCATGCTACGAATGTAGGGAGATGACGAACAGAGACTAAGAAGCCCTGGGTCTTTGTGAGGGGAAAGGCTAACTCATCAAAATGCAGCAACTTTGAGAAGAATGTCTTCCCAGGATAGCAGTGGGATTAAAGAAGGCATTTTGGAAGAGGAAGCCTGGGGCTTGATTTTGAAGAGTGTGTAGGCTACCCAAAAGCTAAGGCAAAGCTGTGATGGTCGAGAAGGAGTGTAGACCAGTGAGTGTTTAACCTCAAAAGAAGAGAGAGTGGAGCTTGCTGGGAAGGAGAGCAGTGCCCCAATGGGAAGCCCCTCCTACACTCTAGAATATGGATGGATCACACTAGAAAAGGTAGGAAAAACTCACTGAGCTGAAAACATCTGGATATGACAACTGGCATATCACAAGGAAAAGAGGGGCTAGTTGAATCTTTCTCTACATGCCTGGCACAAAGCACAAGAGAAATATCCATATTAGCGGAAAGGTGGGCACCAGAGAACATGGCTTCCTTAACACTAGCTTGAGCACAGCAGAAGATATAAGTCAGAAAGAACTTTCCATGCTGTCAAAAAACTACTTCCTCCATGAGAAGGCCTAGAAGTTTTGCCTTAGTTTTCCTTAATAATCTGAATGATTTCATAACATGGCTTTTGTCTTTGAAAAAAAATTATCTATAAAGAGAAATGTTGGAGTTGATCTTGAGATACCTAATTAATGATGTCCATGAAAAAATGATAACTTTCAAGATTTGTTAAATAAATCAAAGTAAATAAATAAGATGAAATTCTTATCTTTGAAAGACATTTGATTTGTAGCCAACGGGTTTGTACATTCTACTTCAAAGACAGAGTATGTGCTACTAGAGTTACTGGGAATCTGTTTTCCAAAGTTAGTTGTAGGGTGTGAAGATATCTGCTACTGGAAACTCTCAGGCCCTCAAAAAGGAGAACATGGAGGGCAAATTTAAAACCTAAAACAGGAACTAATGGAAGTGCAAAATAAAAGTTGGACAAATGGAAACCAGTAGGATCCAGACACTGACACAGAGGTTTGGACCCTAAGCGGCATTTTAAAACGAATACTACTATGTCCACTATTTACCCAAACACAATGGTGTTTTTGTGGCAACAAAAGGACAATATTTATAGAAAATAATGGAAAATTTACAGGTTAACTAGAAATGCTTTTGAGACTTGATGTTAAAGTGGCCAAAGGCATGATTGGATTAAAACAAAAATAGCCATCACACCTAGACGGAGAATTTTTACAAGGACTACTGATGGTTGCTACTGAAATTAAAAGATCTGCTGCCTAAAAATTAGTGCCCAACTAAATTACATTATCAATAAATAACAGTTACACTGCATGCCTACAAAGTAGTAAAATACCTTCTAAGTGAAAAAAAAAAAGGGAAAGCAAAAACTTACAAATGCTTCCTGGGTTTTTGATCTGCCGTTAAACAGAAAGAGTTTCAAATTTCATGAAACGTTGAAAATGTATCTTACCACTTTAGGCACTGGTTTTAAAGTTTGTTGAGAATTCAGGTCAAGGACTTGCTGAAGAAAAAGAAATACACTGGGATATTCAGCGCAGCTTATGTTTCTGAGGAACTGGGGATTAGACCTAATGTAGTATAAAAGCTAGGCAAGAACTATCAGTGAACTTCATCCATGGCCCTCAATGTGGATTGAATTTATATGATATCATGCTATGGGAAGATTCAAAGACTATGTAATATGCTGCATGCATTCACCAAAACTTGGAATAATAATAATAATTATATATATATAATTATAATACATTATAATTATAATAATTATAATGATGATAATGAATGTACAATATATTTTAAATGTATATAATTTCTATCCTAATAGAAAAAGCATTTATATCAGGAATATATGACATTAATTATTAGAACTCACAATCATTAATTAATATTAATTAATAATTAGTTATTATTTATCTATATTAACAAAAAATGAAGCCAGGCATGGTAGTGGTAGCACATGTAATCCTGCATGATAGGAGACAGAAGCAGTAGTATCACCAATAAGTAGTTTGCAGCCAGCCTGGGCTATATAGCAAAGCTGTTTAAAGAAAACATTAAAAAAAAAAAAAAGAAAGTAATGTTGAATTTGTCCATATAATCAACCAGAGACATAGCATGACAATGATGGCTAAAAACCACCAAAGAAATTCTATTTGATTCATTTTATGTTGACATAGGAGCTCACACTATAGCCCAACTTAGGTTAAAACTCATGGTAAACATGCCTTAGTCTCTCCAGTGCTGAGATTACAGGTATGAGCCGCCTTGCCTAGTCCAGATTTAATTTAGACAAGATGTCAGATGTGCATGAGAGTTGCCTAAAACGGCAAACGCTCTCAGGCAAACATAAGTCCATGGGAATGTGCAGAATATTACAGTATCCTGAGCATGAGTTGCCCGCATTTTATTTAGAATGGACTGACAGATGGTTGATTTCATAGGCATTGATAAAAATTATTATATAAAGAAAAGTTTAATTTATTATTCTATATATAAAAGGATTCTATCTTTTTAAAAAGATGTTTTTAGACATGGTCTCACTGAACCCAAGCTGACTTCAAACTCACTGTGTGGCTAAAGATGGCTCTAGGCTCCATTTGCCGCTACTTTGTAAGTCACGCACCATCGTGCCTAGCTTTTTTCTTTTTAATTTTCAAAGAAAAAAATTTTCAAAGAAAGAAGTTTCTAGTAGAGTTTATGGTCAGGAAAGATTAGAGTGCGGCATCCATTGATAAACAATTTGAAGAATTGTACTAATAGAGTGCTCTTTCCAGTCTTTGTTAATCGCAGCTTTGAGACACTTGAAGAGAGCATTGGAAATAGCATGTGAAACCAGCTTTACAAATTCATATCCCTCAAGTTTCTGCCACCCGCAATCAGACAGTTTTCTCTCTAGAAGACAGCCAAAAGGCAGAAATGCAATCAGCAAGGAATTGCCCCATCTGAAGGAAGCAAAGCCAGATTTCCGGTGAAATTAGGGCGAATTCAGTGACCTGTGCTAACTCCCAAAATTGTTCCGCTCTCGCCTCTGTGCACATTGGGACCTTCTAGACATTAGATGTCAACAGAAGCATCTATTTCTCTGAGTTTATTGTTTTTTGAGTTTTAAACTGTTAAGATGATTACTTTTCTGAGTTTATTTCTGTTGCATAGGGACGTTAAAGGGGCCTTATGGATTGCTTTAGGAACTCTTTGATTCATTTGTGCCTCATTCTTTTCCTCTTTACTAACTCAAGGGAGAGCCAAAAACCATTGTACAGGATCCTAAAGCACAGCTAGAGCCAGAGACGTAGTCTCGGATCACAATTTCCTTCAAAGGTGGACAACCTTGTCTTTTGGTTGTTCTCAGGCCTGAGTGATGTCCCATCAGCCACTGTAACAAGGTGTCTTCCACACAATACACACACAATGGTATTGATTATTCTTTAAGAAGTGAATTAAGTTTTGATTTTTATGCATGTGCACATGCTGTGAAGATCAGAGGACAAGTTCCGGGAGTCGCTTCTCTCTTTTTACCTTGTGGATTCCCAGGACTGAACTCAGGTGATCCGGCTTATTGGCAAGCATCTCTATATGCTGTTCTACTTCCTTGGTCCATGACTAAAACAAAAACAAAAACAAAACAACAGAAAACAAGAACAACAACAAAAACATCACCACCAACAAAACAAAACTGTGACTGCTAAACTGTCTCATTCCTGTGCCCAATCCCTTCCTTGTTATCTTTATATTTCCTTTCCTTTTTTTCATTTTCTTCTTGTTTTTACTTATGGAGATCAATGCTAGGGTCTCAGAGTCTCAACATGCTACACAGCTGTTCTGCCTTTGAACCACATCCATAGACCCTAGATTTCTGTCAGATATGGAAATAGACAGCAATTCTTTCCAAATGATATATTATCAACTTGTTTGAGAAATCTCAATAAGGTCAATGTGCCAGAGTTACAGTGTTTTCAAATCTGTATAGTTATGAGCGATTTAAATGTTTAGATCATTTAATGTCTAGACCATTAGCTAACCCCCTTAGCTCAGAGTGTGCCCTGTTTGTTTCTAATGGTGTTATAAAACCCAGCGTAGAATTGGGATAGGACTGGTGGTGTTCAGAGTGTAAAACACGTTAAAAGAGGAGTCTTTGGAATTCTGAGATGATGCCTTAGTTTAATTTCTGTTGCCATGATAAAATATCCTAGCAAAAAGCTGCATAGGAGAGAAAAGTGCTTATGGTGCTTATAATTCCAGGTTAGAGGATTACTGGAGGAAATTGAAGGCAGGACCTCAGACAGGATATCATGTCATATCCAACCAAGATCAGAAGCAGATAGAAACCAATGGACTCACACTTCCCACTTCTGCCTCTAGCTCTTCTGCCTTTCTCATGTTTCATAGCAATGAGTCCCCTCCTAGGGAATGGCACTACCCTCAGTTGGCTGTGTCTTGCTACCTTAACTAACAATCAAGACCATCACTCATAGACAGACCGACGCGCAAAGCAGATCTAAAGAATTCCTTGGTTGAGAGTCTCTGCTCTGGTGAATCTGTGTTGAGGCAAGTTGACATTTAAAACCAACCAGCACAGATAGAAATAAAGAACATGGAATGAGTTTCTGTTGACCCCAAAGGGTGAAGAGATGAGAAAGAACTGTTTCTGTGAGAAGAAATGATGAACCATTGAGGCCAAGCGTGGAGGAGTCATTCCCTGTGAAGGAAATGCAGCATCAGTGTTAGTTCAACAATGGTCAATCACAGGAAGTGGTTTCCATCTGAGGGCAACCCACACCCTGGTGAGAGTGCTCGGCTCACAGAGTCTCAAGGGCAGCACATTCCAGAACACTTCTCATTCCAGAATAAAGAGGATTGTGGGAAATGTGACCCCTATGATGTGTTTAGTATTTATAGAATAACACTTAGGAACCAAGACCCAAACAAAGAAACACAGCGTTCTGGAAAGTGTATGGAACTCTAAGACCTTGTCAGTGTTACTTGCATGCACTTTTCTATCAACCAGCTTTGTGGATCACTAGTGACTCTGAAAACAAACCCTTCTAGATTTTCCAGTCAGTAATAAAAACTAGTCTCCTGTGTCCTTGTCTATCCTATCTACCTGCTGACCTGATGCCAGTTATTACACACCAGCACCATCAACAAATGTATTCAACAGTGTATGGGAGAATGAGGGATACAAGGCTGATTAAGATACAACAAAGATGCATAAAATGTAGATTAGACATACACACACCAGGAAGCTAAGATGCACATGGTCCAGATGGATGCTTATTTTAGAAGGTACACTAATTGGGTTGGGGAGAGGTCAAAACTGGTACCTGCTGAACACTTGAATGACGGATGAAAAGAAAGAGGCTGAACTGTTGTGGGTTTCGAGCACTTAGCACTTTGTATAGCAGTGACAGATGGAACCAGACACGGAGAAAGAAAGGATGCCAGGAGACTCTGGAATGGAAGAGAAACCCAGTCCTAGCACTTAGACGAAATCTTGAGGAGAACTCTGATCCTAACAGACCCCTATGGAGCAAAAGTCAGGGGAACTTTAGGGCAAGGGTGATCAGTGAGCACTTAAGAGGTTTTCTGAGGTATGATTTAGGTTTCCTTTTCTTTTTCTTTGACATCTAATAGAAGTCTGTTTCATGTAACAGCCTTATGCTAACTAGCCTTTGAGTAGTGGGAGATTGTGGGGGTTTGGCTGCAGAAACCAAGCTAGGCAGTGAATTATTCATTGGGGTTCTAGTGTGAATCACACTGAAGAATGTACCCCCTCCATGCTTTCTCTTGGAGAATCCCAGAGGATCAAGAGAGATTGACTCTGGCAAAGTTTCCATTAACACAAGAGATTAGAATTGTAAGCAGTCATTTTATTCTGAATTAAAGAAGAGTTATTTGCTTGCAATTATTTCCTGCAAGTGTATGTGATTGGAGGTCACATTAAGCGAGATAAACCAGATTCAGAAAAACAAGCATATATTTCTCCTATGTGTAATCTGGGGGTGGGCTACGGGTTTGTTCATGAAGGCGGATCTATCTACTAAGGAAAAGTAAGTGGCAGAATAAATGCAGAAAATAAGGGTAGCTATGACAGAAGGACATTATATGCACGTAATGACAATGCCACGATGAACCCTAGTTGTTATTCTGTACAATAAATATGGGCTATTAATAAAAGAAAGAGCTGTAAGCATCCTTGAGTTTTGACTTAGGGAGAAAAGATGAAGTAAAGTCGTAAGAAACATTTGGTATTGTTAATTTTATTATTTGAGTAGATAGGTTGTAAAGTTAAAGATCTAGAATGTAAGAGAAAAGGCCAGGGAGATAGCTCAGTTGACTGAATGTTTACTGGGTAAATATCATGGTCTCCTTCATTGATGGGTTTGCTGCCAGCACTGGACAGCAGGACATATTTAAATAGCTGCCTATGTGGCTAGAATTCCTATGAATTTTGTTTTTAAGAACCCCTGCCTGGGTAAAATGAATGTTCTTTCCTTATCAAGGTCATCAGTGTGTGTGTGTGTGTGTGTGTGTGTGTGTGAGTGTGTGTGTGTGTGTGTGTATGGGGGGAACCACCAGGGCATAGTAGTCTGGTTTCCCTTATCCAATCTCCTGTTGCCGGGCACCTAGCCTGCTTCCATATCCTAGTTGTGATGCACACACAACAACTAGGTCACAAGTGTCTGCCTTGCTGATTTCCTTGACTCTGTGTGTATAACCAGAAGTGAGCTAGCTGAATTACAGGCCAGATCTTCTTTCAATTTTCCACAGTTGTTGTACCAATTTCCATTTCACTGACAGCATATTCGAGTTCTGTTTGCTCTACACCCTTAACAGTCTCTTTCTCTGTTTCTTACTTTCCTTCCTTCCTCCCCCTCTCCTTCTTCCTTTTTCCTCTCTCCACCTCCTCCCTCCCTCCCTCCCTCTCTCCCTCCCTCCCTCCCTCCCTCCCTCCTTTGTTTGGTGGTTTTTCTGTCCCTTTGATAATAGTCTCACTGGGGTAAGATGTTATCCCATCAGAATTTTGATTGGCATCTTCTTGATGGTTAATACTTTATATTATTTTTATACATTGCTGGCTTTTGAGTTGACTTTCACACCCTGTTTCTTCTTTTGAGTACCATCAATTTATGTTCTCTGCCCATTTTAAATGTAAGTTTTTGTTTTGTGTTGTCGAGTTTTGAAACTTTATCATTCTCAGATGGCAGGTGTATTGTCCTATTCTCCAGGCATTTGTTCCTTTACTGTGAAAACTCTCTCTCTCTCTCTCTCTCTCTCTCTCTCTCTTGTATCATTTGTTATATTTTTCCTAGTTGTATGGTTTTAATTTTACTCTCTTGCCCAATTGCTCTAGCTAAATCATATATTGAATAAGGGTGTTAGCAGTGGAAAACCCTCCATCAGTGCTGATCTTGGAAGAAATGCTTTCTTTTTCCTCTTTCATATATGGTGTTGGCTATGGGTTCATCATCTACAGTCTTTATAGTCTTAGTTATGTTGCAGCACCTTTATACTTAATTCAGGGCTTTACTCATTATGTGTATGGGGCATTATGAATGTGCTATTGCAAGTATGACTGTCCCTGTGTGTTTACACACAGGCCACGGTCCATGGAAAGTGTCATTCTCTCTCACTCTCCCCACTGGATTTTTTTCAGACAGTCGCTGTCAACTAAGAGTTGGTTAGAATGGCTAGCCAGCAAGGCTGCAGGATTCACATTTCTCTGCTTCTCACTTCTAGGATAACAAGCATACCCCAACCACCACTCCCTGCTCTCTACTTGGGTATTAAGAATTTAAGCTTGAGTCCTTATGCATGCACAGCAAGGGCTGGGCCACCCCCCAGCCTCTGGATGCCGAATTTTACTGAGTGATATTTTACATTGACTGAGAAATCTATAATCTCTGTGTTTTCATACATTATGTTCATACATTTTGTTCATTTGCATATGTGTAACCATCCTCAAATGTCTAGAAAGACACCAACTTGATCATAATGAAAGACATTTTTGACATATTGTTCAATTTGTTTTGTAAACATTTTGCTTGAGAAATGTTGCACTAATGCTGATCAGGAGTCCTGGTGTATAGTTTGTTGTCCTTGTATCTTGTATAGTTTCAGTAACAGGGTGATGCTGGCCTCAGGATGAGGAAGAGGGTTTTTTTGTTTTTGTCTTAATTTTATGGAATGGCTTGAGAAGGATCAGTACCCCATCCTTAAAAATTTGACAAAAACTAGTACTGAAAACTGGGGCTGTGGCTCAGTTGAAATAGTGTTTTCTACAATGTTCATGGCTTTGGGGGTCATTCCTCAGCACTGAAAAAATATCCTATAAATTTAGCTTTGAATCCATCTATTCTCTCTCTCTCTCTCTCTCTCTCTCTCTCTCTCTCTCTCTCTTCCTTCTTCCCTCTCTCCCTCTTTCCTCTCTCCTCAAAATAAATCCTTATGTGTCTAGAGAGACAATTCTGCAGTTAAAAGCACTGTTTTCTCGTGTAGAGGACCTAGGTTCAATTTCTAGCACCCACATGGAAGCTCACCAACATCTCTGACTCTTATCCCAAGGGATCCAATACCCTCTTCTGGTCTCCGCAGGCAAAGACATACATTCCGGCATAACACTCATGCACATAAAATAAGACAGGGGAAAAATCAGTCCTTGTCACAACACCAGGGGGTGTCGCTAGGAGATGATAAGATGAGACCCTGGCAGAAACAGGCTACATATCTAGTGGCTTGTAAGCCTTGGGGCTGAGAGAGGGCTTATGATACTTTCTAGCATCTAGCATTGCTCCTATGCGCCCTACTGGAGTTTGCTGGAATCCTCTGCAAGCCTGCACAAGAGAGACTCCTGAGGTATGGAGCCAGAGCTGCAGACATTGGGTCTTTGTTCTCTTCTTTCGCTGCTTTTATCTCAGCTCTCTGAATCTTACAAGGTTCCAGTCTTTCTCTCGCTGATTCCATGCCTTGCCCACAGTCGCTGACCTCAAAATGTCTCCGTACACTTGTTGCTTTGCTTGGTTTCTGAGCCAGAACAGGTGAGTGCTAGAGGTTCCAATTTGGCCACTTGTCCTCCTGTCATTCCACTTGGACACTCACTGTGCTCTGTCTAGCCCCTGCTTTTATTTTATATACCTAGGTGCCATTGAAAACTAGTCAGAGTACTTAAGGAAACTGCCCGCCACTGGGAATTGTTAAAACAGCAAGCTGTTAGCACTGTCAACATCTGCCTTTGTCCAAAGATTATTTTCAAAATGGCAAAAATCATAATTCTTACCTTAATGTGAAATAAAATATACAACAGAGGTTGCCTCTTTCTCATGAATGAAGGGGGGGTGTTAGGTGCTAACATCTGTCCCAAGAGAATTCTGAGGAACAGGTATATTTACACATAGATGATCAGAAAGGCTGAATCGAATTTGCTAATACATGCACAAGTGGTTAATATCCTATAACAACCCAAAATATAATGCTCAAGATACACATTTGTGCAGTGAGTACATCATTTATACTGTATACCACCCAATAAAATGAATCTCTCTTTCATTTATTTATTTATTTATTTATTTATTTATTTATTTATTTATTTATTCGATATATTCTTTATTAACATTTCAAGTGATTTTTCCCTTTCCTGGATCGCCCCCTCCCCGAAAGTCCCATAAGCCCTCTTCCCTCCCCCTGTTCCCCAATCCACCCCTTCCCACTTCCCTGTCCTAGTATTCCCCTACACTGCTGCACTGAGCTTTTACTCACTGATAAATGGATATTAGCCTATAAGCTTGGAATACCCAAGACACAATGCACATATCAAATGGTGCCCAAGAAGAAGAAAGGAGTGGCCCCCGGTCCTGAATCTCTCTTTCTAAAATGAGAACCATTTACTGTACCAGTAGTTTCTATAAGAATATTTATACAATGACCAACAATAATAAAAAAGATAGGCTCTTATAGATTCCCGCAGATTCCATAAAAGATCTTCTAGAATCCATTCGACATTCTGTTGACAGGATGACCCTGGTTGGGTTTCCATTTTAAAGTCTTCCACTGCTTTTCCTGATGCTTCCATTTCTGATGGGAATGATACCCACTAACTAAGAGACAAGCTGACAGTTATTAACGAAAACGCAAATAACTCATTTAATTATACATATGTGCATTTATGGGGCTAGAGAGATGGCTCAGCATTCAAAGTACTTGCTACTGTTCTAGAGAAGCCAAGTTTAGGTCTTGGCATTCACTGGCTGGCTCACAACAGCCTGTAATTCCAGCTTCAGGGGATCTAACTCTTGACCCCCTCTTCTGGCCTCTGCACCAAGGTCCCCAACATGTGTGTGTGTGTGTGTGTGCACGCGCTCGTGTACAGACACACACACACACACACACACACACACACACACACACACACACACACACACACACTACAAACAAAAACAAAATAAACCTTTAATCGTGTCCAATTCTGAGCATCAAACTGGCTACCTAGAGAGCATAGGCACTGATTCTCTCTGTACATGCTGGTGCTGCTTGTACTTCAATCAGACAGCCTGTGGTGGAGCTTCTCAGCCAAGAACAGCCTTTGTAAACAGACAATGTGAGCACTTGATTCTGGAGAGCCATGGGAAGGAACCCAAATACAGACTTAGAAATTCCAGTGGTGACTGGAAACCATAAAATGTTCTAAACCATAAAATGATAAATGATCGTGTGGCTTTAATAATGCCTCCAAGCCCAAGAAAAACACAGAGACTAATTCTCTGCTGTGATGGCAGCCACAAAGGCATGTTCCAGGACCTCCCTTTGCCTGCTGGAGAGAGGAAAGATGGAGTCCAGCCGGAAGCGGAAATGCAAAGAGCTTGCCTTGACTCTGCCCCTGGGAAATACTGGCCTGTGATAGTCCCTGACTTCCTGTCTCCTGTCTTGAGGTTTTCTAACCTTTTCTCACCCCACGCTTCTTCCTACTGTCACCATCTCTATTCTGCTGCCCTTCTTTTTCCTATTCATCCCTTCTCTCCTTCCCCTCCTAGTCTCCGGTTTGCCATTTCTCCCTTCCCCTCCTCTCTCCTTATCTCTTGATGACAGTGTGCTTGCCTTCATCCTCACTAACTTTAATCCCTTTCCTTCCAAGCACATATAGACAGACAGGCTTCCTGGCTTTGTGAGGGAGATAATCAGTTTTCGAGGGAACAATACCAGGGCCCAAGGTATCAGAGTCTGCTCTGGGAGCTGTGAGAGGTGAAGGACTCTGGCACAAGAAATCTGCATTCCGAATAGAGTAATTCTCATAAGGGAAGAGAAGTCAGGGAGGAGGGAATAGAGGGAGGATTAAACAGGGCACACAGAAGGGAGACTCAAGGTAAGGCGGGAGACATTGGTCTATGTCGGGTGAAGTGTTTGGCTATTCTTCTCAAGGTAGTTCAAAATGTAAATCATGGGAAACAACATGGAGACCATTTCCTCATAGTCTCTCCAGAGAAACGGACTCACTTAGAATTCCCACCATCTTTCTATACCTGGGACCAGCCTGATGGACCACTCTGTAATTATACTAAGCCCTGGGCTTACCGAAGCCAGCCCCTCTGACCTTGGCTCAGTACTCAATGGCAGCCATCTTGAATATTTTACACTTTTGAATGAGTCTCTTTCCTTTTCAGCTTAAGATGAGCTTTGCACTTTATATCGAGCAAAGGTTCCTAACCTTTCTAATGCTATGCCCCTCATATTGGGGTGACCCCCATCCATAAAATTTATATTTTTTGTAAAATTTATAACTATAATATTTTCATTGTTACTTCACAACTGAAATTTTGCTACTGTTATGAATTACAATGTACAAATCTGATACACAGGACATATATAAACTCCTGTGAAAAAATTGTTTGACTCCCAAAGGAGTCACAACCCAGGCAGGGGTCAAGAACCACTAATGTAGAGGACTCTGCTTGCAGCAAATTATGCATCATAGATCATCAATAATTCTTCAAGCCTTGGAACAAAATTGATTAATAAATAGTAGGAATTTTCCACCCCAATATTAATAACAAATATCAGGAGCCTTTCCAAAAACAGAGCAGTTTGGGTCTCTCCCGAGGGCAGGGAAATACTCTTCCTGAGCCTGTTCTGACCTGTCTCTCACCGGCTGCTCTGTTGCATGATGCCTGGGCCAGGGCCAGAAGCTAAGGGAAAGAGGACGAATGCACCCTTGACTTTTGCAGAGTTAAACACTTGGGGAAATTTCAGGAAGAAAAGTACTTTGTCAAAGATAAAGGCAGTGGGCGGTGAGCTCCCTGCCTGTCGCCTGCTTCTCCTTCTTCTCATGGCTTTTCCCATGTTTATTCTCTCCTCTCTTAGTGCCCAGAGGACAAGTTTAAATTTCTGATTCCCTCTGGGGAGCCTGCGAGAGGCAAGAGGCACCAAATACAGGAAATCATGTGGAGAGGATTTCTCATTTATTACAGTCCCCAGATTACTTCCCTTCCCCTGCCTCCGCCTCCACCTCCAGCCACACGGTGCCTCCCAGTTTCTTCCTGTGCTGAAGAACAGCCCACAATTCACCTCTGCCCCGAGGTCTGGAAGCCCGGTGTGAGTGAGCCTGGGAATATCTAAAGTCTGATCTACTGAAACTCTCCTCTCCTCGGGTTGCCTGAATGAATGGGACAGCCTTAAGTTTCACCTCACCTCAGAGGTCTGCGGGGAGATCTTCCACACAGAAGTACATCTGAGGAGGCTGTCCACTGCTGAAGAGAAAGGTAGGTGCTCTTGTGGTCTTTGTCTCCTTGGATGTAACCCAAGCTCCTCTAAAGCAGAGGGATGGGTGTTGGTCTATGCAGCTCTTCCCCATGGCTCCCTCTACTCAACTTCTGTGCCTTGTGGAGATGGGCTGGTTAACAAGATTGTGTGGGCAAACAGTCGTAGGCAGAGAGTATTATTGATTGTTTTGAGTTTGTTTGCCTTTGGCTAGAGAAAAGTGACCAGCACAGTGCATGAAACACAAAGTCTGATTCTTGTTTTCTTTGGAGGAACATCTCATTAGAGGCTATATGTTTTGGCTTCTGTCAGAAGGGGGAAATATTTGTGAGCTGACTTGCCTTTCCCTATGTGCAAACTTCTATCATGGTTATTTTAATTCACTTTCAGATTTTTTTCTGAGTTAGAAATATATCAAGGTAGATAAAGAATATGTTAGCAGCAATACAGATGTTTCTACTGCATTATAAATGAAAACCAAACCCCCAAACAGATATATTGTTCAGGGATCTGGTGGGCATCTGTGTTGTTTTCTAGAACTTTCTTGCTCTTTCTGAGATTTCCTGAAATACACATCCAATGATAGCACCAAAGCCTGGCTTTACCCACTTTGTATGGAGATCCTTTGAGGGCATGGCAAGGTTTCTTTACCTGGATGCTTTTGCTGGATCTTAGTGGGGTTCAAGATGATGCAGCTGAGACCCAAAGTCGAAGCAGATTCAGTTCACCAAGTTCTGAATTGGGTGGGGTGTGGCTAAGCTTTACTGCTGCCCTTAGAACCAGTCTTTCTCTGAGAAGTGTTTGGACTGCCTTCGAAGACTACTAGCCAACTTACTGAACTCTTTTGCTAGCTTCTCTTATTGATTGATTGGCTGGTTGATTGATTGGTCTCTGTGAACTTAGCTTTGGTATTGTCTTTCTCCATTCATTCACTGTATCCTGCTACAGAGTTCTTGGGAAAAGGCAATTGAGAGTTTGTAGTTTTCCTGAACTATGTCAAATATATACACCCTGCTGCTTGCATTGCTGCTACCTAACGGGTGCCAGCGACCATTTTTATCAGACATCACTTAAGGGATCTTTAGAAATGTAAACTCCCTCCAGCCCCAATCTCTTTGTCAGACTTACTGAATCTGTATATCATCCAGGTTGTGATAAGTTTTTGCAGGCTCCTGCCTTGGGGAGGGCAGATGACTCCAGTTCTGCTTCGTAATATCCTGCCAGCCTCACCTCTCACGACCTGGCTTTCCAAATGTACTTTGTGCCACTTCCCTTGTCATGTGATCACTCTGCTGCCCACCTATGTCTGGGTGTGCTGCTCTCTCTGCCCGGATACTCCCATTCAGCTTCTCCCGAGTTACCCATTACAGCCTTAGTTTGACTCTTATGCCCCCACATTCAGGCTATCCCTCACTAAACACTCTGGGTCTATGATTTTATGGCATATGAAGTGCTGGTTGCTATGGCTTTTCTCATCTGTGACAAGATGCTGGTGTTTTATTTCTGAATCCATAGCATTCGGCTTGTCTGCCATATTGCTTGTATTCAATCGGTATTATCTAATTGAAGGAAGGAAGGAAGGAAAGAAGAAATGAATGAGTGTACTAGCCAAATAATTTGAATTAATGAACAGAATGAGATACACAGTTAAAGTTTACCAGGAAGATTTTCCCCCTACTCTTTTGATCTGAGTCTTTATGGATTCAGCTATTTACCAAACATTTTGAGGATGCTCTACTGTGCGTCGGGAATTTTTTAAAAGTCTTCACCTCTCTCTGCGTAGCTAGCCTCTCTCCTCAGGTACTTCCCAATCCTTGCTTTCTATTCTTCACCACACTAATTCAAGACTTGCTTATTTCAGCAGTATGTACTGAACACCATCCCCCTATCAGGCAGCTGGCTGTGTGCTAGGAACCCGATGCAAACGTAGCAATGGAAGCTTCAGCAGAGGACCTTTTGTCATCCTCTCTCCTACACTTCCCTAAAAGGGATGGTGGTGGTGGTGAGGTCGACAAAGAGATCTGATGGCTAACAAATATTAACACATGCACATGAGGGCATCAGGAGCTTTGATACAGTGTGGTCGCACAGAAAAAAATTGTACCAAATTTTGGGGTCTCTGGCTATAACAGCTGCTGCATCTGTGACTGTCTCTCCAGGGGAGTTTGGGTCTATAACCTTTCGCTAAGCCTGGATTTTATGCAGCGGTGAACAGGGAAGCCTTAGCTTCGCTCCATGGACAGAGGTCTTGGAGCCTCTGTTCTCACATTGGCTTTGAGATTGTTTTGAGAGAGGGTCTTATGTATCCCAGGCTAGCCTTGAACTATGTTCTCAAGAACTATGACCCTGAACTTCTGGTGCCTCTGCATTCACCTCCAAGCCTTGGGCTTACAGACCTGCCCTTATCATGCCCAGCTGATACTGTGCCAGGGATGGAACCCAGGGCTCATGCATGCTAAGACAGCATGCCCACTGCCAACTGAGCTGTGCCCACTACCTCTTTTGATAGTTTGAAGGGCAATGAGCTGCAGTTTTCTGAAGCAAAGTCACTGAAAGATGCTAAGGGAATCTGCCTTTAACTCCAGCCATAGACTTCCATATTGTCCTCTGTACCTTACCTAGGGCCCTGCACAGCAGCAGCTCCAAGGGAACTGCAAGAAAAACAACACCTTCTCCGTGCACCCAGACCGACCACTAGGCTTAGGAGGGCACGAAGATGCTCAAGCTTTCTCAAGTGACTTCATTCCCTGTCTTTTAACCCTCGTTTTTTCTTGTTCCGCTACTACATGAAGTTTCTAAAGAAATACCTCCTGGACATCCAGAATCTCCTCTTCCTTCCTGCCTTAGGTGCTTCTTCACCTCTAACTGACTGTCCCTTTGCAGAGCAGCCCTTCAGCTCACATCCCAACTACCCAGATTTGCACTCAGGTCTATTAGTTATAAGCAACAGTGGTAGCCAGTCAAAGGATGTTAAGCTGCAAGGATGTTCACCCGCGTGGTGGATGGCCATGCATAGATTATGGCTGAAAGCTGTGTTTATATAATACACCATCCCTTCATCCCCCTCCTTCCCTTCTTCTCCCTTTCTTTCCCTCTTTCTTCTCATCTTCTTCTACCACCTTTTTTGGAGACAGGGATGCTTGCTGCGCGGGCTGGCCCCCATCTTACTCTTTAGATGAAGAGGGAATAACCTTGAGCTCTTGCTCCTCCTGCCTCTTTCTAAGTCCTGGGGTTCCAGGGGAGCAGCACCTCGCCTACCTCAACGATCCCTTTTAATCAGAGCCTGCTGTGGGGCTAGAAAGAGGCAGAGGCAGCTTTAAATTCCTTCTTCGTTACATGCTCCAATAGGTAATCTTGCTAAATCTAGATTTGGTTTCTGAAAATACGTTCTAACACACAAGGTGAAATGAAGACCACTTGGCTAACATATGTAACAAGTTGCTTGACTGACCTACGCTGGCAGAGCTGGGGAGACGGCTCGGTGGGTAAAATGTTTGCCACTCAGACTGGAGAGCCTGTGTTTGCATCTCTATCACCTACATAAAAGGAAGGTGCGGCAGTGCACATCTATAATCTTGGTCCTGGTGGGGTGGGAAGGGCGTCAGCCGCACGGAAATAAGTGGAAGTCTAGAGCTTGTTGTCCTCGTAATCTAGCCTAAGCAGTGAGCTCCAGATTCAGCGAAGAGACCTTGTGTCACAAACTAAGGGAGAGAGCAATGGGGGAGGCACCCTGATGCTGGGGCCGTGGGGGAGGCACCCTGATGCTGGGGCAGTGGGGGAGGCACCCTGATGCTGGAGCAGTGGGGCCGACACCCTGATGCTGGCTTCTGGGTGTACGAGCATGAAAATACACCCAGTCACAGCAAGGAAAAAATGCTATCCCAGATATTAAAAGAGACTAATATGATAGAAACTGAACAGCGGAAAGACATGCAGGTATCCGTAGGAGAGCTACCTGTCATAGCATGCGGAAGATTGCCTTCGATTACTCAAGAGGTCACTCACGAAGGTGGCCAGATCATGAAATAAAAAGTTATAGGGTAAAAGATTGCAACTTGATTGGACAGGGAAAAGGGAGGCAGAGCTAAGAGTTTCAGAGACAGAGACGGGACAGGTAGCAAGAAGGAAGGAAGATGGAGGAAGAGGAAGACGATTCAGATTCCATGTGGCTTTAAATAGCCACGGGTAGCTATGAATATCATAAAAGGATAGAATGATTGGGATAACTTGTCTAATCTAGGTGGGCAGCTTGTACCATTGTCAATTGGCTCTGAAATTATGGTGTGGTCATCTTGTGAACTGAGAATTTATTAATACATAAATCTGACTGATTAATTATAAGCTTCTAGAGTTTTGATTTACTGGGTTAAGGGGATTTGTGATAACTGACCGCAGGGGGTAGATGGCTGAGAAGGTACAAGTGGTACTGAGGCAGGAGAACAGGAGCTGGGAAGACTGCCACTTAGGGCTAGCCTAGAGGTGGTGAGACCACCTGCGGCAGAGAGAGTAACAGTGTAGAGTGTGGGATGGTGCCATTTTTTTAAACATTTCCCGCAACAGCAACTCAATATGCGGAAGGATTTACCCACCATCAGAATTGTCTAAAAATGGGTGAGTAGTCTTGCAGGGGTGGGGGGAACACCCTGTCCTGGGCAACATTCCAGCACCCCAGGAGACCAGCGGTCAGGGTGTTCCCAGAGCGATGACCGAATGGGTGGGGTCTGAGCGATGACCTCCAAGGTCCCTTCCCACTTTTGAGAGTCTCATGATGTCAGTGCCCTAATCCAAGCCACCAGATAAAGAACTGAAAAAAAAATCACTAGCTTGGAATGACATGAGTTGACTTTTCACTCTCTAGCCTTATTTTCTGGTTGCTGTAATTTAAAAATAGCATCTTTGCAACAATAGATTAAGTCGGACTTCCAGGAAAAAGCGCAATAAAACGAAACAAGAACAAAGAAGAGGGGGAACGTTCACCCCAAACTGCTCTTGGGTCACACTACAAGCTGATCGTGGCTTGGTCCTTGGGTTATAAACACATTATTATTTGATGGGAAACTGCCATGTTTGGGACATTATCAGTCGACACAAAATCGGGCAAATATCACAAGTCTTTCTTCTAGCTCTGGAACCAAAGGATTCCTGCAGGGATGTGTGCTCTTAGCCGGTCAGAAATCTAAGTGAGTTGAAACTCACTAGCTCCATGCTCCTCTGATGCCGTGAGTTGGGTGCCTGACTTCTAGGGAGAGAGGAGAGCTGTCCGGAGGTGGCTGCCTGTTCCAAGGTCAAAGTTCTCAGTCTTTTCTTCTTGGAAAAAGGAGCATATTTCTCTCAGCCTCTGCCAGCTGACAACGTGGAGATTCCTAGAGACATAAGGATCAGTTTAAGTGGGCTCAGGCTATGTAAAAATTCTAGGCTGATACTGGACTTTTTCATAGACTCAGGAGAACTGGCTATCCTTGCAGTCCACTTAGGACCCCTCACTCCCTTCTAAAGATGCTGAGCTGCATTGAAGGGTGCCTTTGCTTCCTCCATCCTCACACTGAGATCCTAGGAGAAGACAAAGGATGACAATCATCCTTTCTACAGAAGAGTACCAACAATGCTGGAGTTTGTCAAGCAGAGACAGAGGCACAATATATTTTATTCTGCAGGTTTACCTAGGTTTTGCTTTCTTAAAAATAACCATCTTTTAAAAATCCCCTTGAAATGTAATCAACAGTGCAGGGCCACATTATAGAATCTTCGAAGACCTACCTGTTTATTTTTAGACACACTTTGGCTACATAGCATAGCAAAGCAACTGTCTAATGTCCGAAGCACAGCCCTGGGAATTTCCTCTAACAAGGCTGTGTTTCCGTCCATTGTTGCAGTACAAAGGGCAGAGGGAGGCTTGAGCAGAGACTCTGGTTAACCCCACCTAGAGGGAAACATGGAAGCTGTTGTCCCCCTCAGTCAGCTCTATGCAATCCCGAGTACCGGGGGTCAAGATGGAGGTCACCCTCTACTCTGGGCAAATGCAAATGAGAAGATAGGTCTGATTTTTTTCTGTCTAAAAATATCTCAGACACCGGTGATGGCAACTCAAAAAGAAAAGGTCTGCTTTCTATTTGCAGCCAAGGCTATAACCGCGGCCCCCCCCCCCCCCCGCCCCCAGTGCTGGGTGCTGGATTATGATGGAATTTTGAGACAGGAATGGCGTTTGAGGATACAGGTTACCTCATATAACAAAAGGGGTTTTAAAGCATATTACAGGAAAATGAAAATCATAAGAGCACACACACCACCCTAAGAGCACTCATTCCGCCCCAACATACATGCATAGATGCTTGACATTGTAAACACCAGCTTGTGAACCACCCAAATCTTGTTATTATTGTAGGCTTTGATGTACTCATCTTCAAGATAGATATAAAAGATCTCATGTCTTACTTGTTTGCAGACAAATAAGCTAGTATATTATGAACTATCAGACCTTTACTAGATTTTTACTTAAGGTTTTACAATTTGTTCCACATCGCTAAACATTCCTTTTAAGTAATTCCTGTAAAATTATTTAATATCCAGATTCCAATACTTTTTTTTTTTACTACTTTAGACAAAGCGATTCAGAATGCCACTTTGCTTGGGTGTGATGGCACATGCTTCTAATCTGCACTCATAACAGACAGGGCTTCTCTCTGCAGCTTTGGCTGTCCTGAAACTCAATCTATACACCAGGCTGACCTTGACCGCAGAGATCCACCTGCCTCTGGCACCCTAGTGTTGGGATAAAAAGTCTGCTGCCCCATGCTTTTAATCTAAACACCAGAGAGGCTGAGACAGAAGTGTTTCTCCAAGTTCCAAGTTAGCCTGGGCTACACACAGAGTTCCAGGCTACCCCAAGCCACATGGTGAAATCTTCTCGCAGACCTTCCTGAAACTTGGGCTGTACTGATACCAGGAAATGGTGTGTTTGCCTTGCAAGCATGAAAATATCAGTTTAGTCCCTGGGAGCCTCATCCAAAGATGGGTGTGGTGGAATCTCTATGGCCCAAGGGCTAGGAAAGCAAAGACAAGCTCATCTTTGAGCCTCTGCTGACCAGCTAGCTAGCCTAGCCTGCTTGGTAGACTACAGGGAAATGAAAGACTCAGAAAACAAGACGGATAGCCTCTGAGAAATGGCAGGCAAACTTGCCAGCACATACATGTTCACACACATGTGTACATGTAGACACCCACTCATCCACATATTCAAACTCAAAACCAACAAACAAAAAACCCCAACTCGTTTGGCTTCACTGCCCCTTATATTTTAATCCCTCCCTCTGCACTCTTGAGGAAGGTCTGTATAGCATTGTTTTAAGGTTCAGTGCCCTGGCTTGTGAGGGGCTCTCATGGGAGAGGAAAAGGTGGGTCAGTCTCGGGTCCACGTATAACATTCCATGCCCGCCCTGCCCTGTGTCCATCTGTGATCCTAATTCCAGTGGCTCAGGGCCCAGCCTCAGCTCCAGAACAATCAAAGGCTCAGGGTGCAGAGGGGACTTGTATGTAGAAATAGCAGCTCAGTGCAGGGCTAGAATATCTGGGCTTTGTCAGCAGGTGTCTGTCCAGGCCCTTCCAGGTCCCCAAAATGCAGAAAAATATTTTCTAGCCCCGTGGTGAGAATACAGGCATGCTCATGAAAATGCCTTTCTGGGTTGTTTTGCTGGCCGAATGTTTATTATCAGACACCCCTCAGGGGTTCACAGGGCAGGTTGCGAATGTCCATGTGCGGCCTGGGAATTTCCTTCCATAGAGGCTACGCTTCCTCTCTTTGTTGTTCCTCAAAGAACAAGTGGAGACATTACTAGAGATTCCTACTTAACCCTCGCCTGCTGGTGCCCTGTGGTTCTTCATAGCTACACTGGAGAGCAAAAGTTTTTAATGCACTTCAGCTCTATGTGTGCACCTGCAACATGCCAGTGTCTGGAAATGCATGCCTATATGTTTGTGTGTTCATGCACGTGTGATTGTGTGTACATGCACGTGGGTCAATGGAGAAGAAATAATATGTAATAATACTTTGCAGAAAACAAATGCTCATTCACAGTTATACCCATGCACCATATCATTGTTTAGATGACTCCTTGCTTTATCATAATATGCGTTTCTATGAAAACTGCTAATTCAGTTTCAGTTCCTTCACTGATATCCCTCTGCCCCCAGCGCTTACTGTGTGCTTGTTGACTTAAGCAGAGGCATGGCAAATTGAAAGATCTTTTAATTAGATAAGTATTATTTGCTAAACTTACTTCTGCAGCATTGATAAGCACAAAGGAGATGCAGAAGTTCTAGAAAATTCTAGAGCATATGATATAAATATGTGCAGGCACACACTTTCATGCACGATGAGGGTACAAAGAAATCAGATGGCTGTCTGAACTAAGTATGGGAAGGATTAGAAGAAGGTTGTGACACTTTGGAAATCAGTCTGGCGGTTCCTCAGAAAACTGGACATGACACTTCCAGAGGACTCTGCTATACCTCTCCTGGGCATATACCCAAAGGATTCCCCGGCATGCAATAAAGACACATGCTCCATTATGTTCATAGCAGCCTTATTTATAATAGCCAGAAGCTGGAAAGAACCCAGATGCCCCTCAAAGGAGGAATGGATACAGAAAATGTGGTATATTTACACAATGGAATACTACTCAGCAATTAGAAACAATGAATTCACAACATTTTTAGGCAAATGGTTTGATCTGGAAAATATCATCCTAAGTGAGGTAACCCAATCACAAAAGAATACACATGGAATGCAATCTCTGATAAGTGGATATTAATTAGCCCAGAAGCCCTGAATACCCAAGGCACAAATTGCATAACAAATGACTCCCATGAAGAAGTATGGAGAGGGTCCTGATCCTGGAAAGGATTGATCTAGCATTGGAAAGGAATATAAGGACAGAGAAAAAGGAGGGAGGTGATTGGAGAATGGATGGAGAGAAGAAGGTTTATGGGACATATGGGGAGGGGGGATCCGGGAAAGGGGAAATCATTTGGAATGTAAACAAAGAATATAGAAAAAAAAAGAAGAAGGTTGTGAGTCCTCATCTTCATTGAGACCCTTCTGTGTTCTACAGAAACACTGACTAGAATTCTCTAAGTATCAGGACAAGTAAGCAAACCACGGGCCCCTCCCCCCATTTGTACACATGCACACAAGCACACTTTCCTCTCCAGAGGAAGGTTTGAAACATCCCCCTGATCTCCAGCTCTAATCACATTCACAATTCTGACCATTTCCTCTCTGAGTTTCCATCTTGTTTATAAAGTAGACGCTGTCTGCCATGTTTTAATTTTCGCCCAGGGAGTGTTTGAAGCGTGCACCCTGCCGCTTGTTTATTCTCTGTTCTCAGCCCCGAGAGCAGTTTGCGGTAGCATCTAAGGGAGAACTATGGTGATTATGGAGAAAGTCTGTGGACCCTGTGTCAGAGTAGCGGCTCTCTGACCTTCTTTCTCCTATGAAGAGGAAGAATTGACACAGGCTTCCCCAAGTTTGGGTGGTGGATGGGAATTCCACAGCCTCTGTTGGGCTGTCAGCAGAGAGGATATGCATTGTGGTTTGTTTTAATAACCCTAATCTCTTTATACTATTTATTTGTGTGTATGTTCATGTGTATGTAGGTGCACATATGTGTAGGTGCCTTTGTGTGTAGATGCATGTGTGGTATAGGTGTATGAGTATGTATGTACACAAATATGTAGGTGCTTGTGTGGTATAGGTGTATGAGTATGTAGGTATACATATATGTAGGTGCACGTGTGTGTATGTGTGTGTGTAGGTGCATGTGTGTATATGTGTATGAATGTGTAGGTACACAGATGTGTAGGTACACATGTGTGCATGCATGTGTGTGGAGGTGCAAGTATGTGTGGAGGTGCAAGTGTGTGTATGTTCATGAGTGTAAATGCATGTGAAAACTAGAGGATGATACTGAGTTTCTCCTTCCATCTCTCTCCACCTTTCTCCGGAGACTGGAAATATCTATATTAGGTTCTGCCATTGAACCTGGAGCTCACTGCAATTTAGCCACACTGTCTAACCAGCCAGATCTCATGGATTACCCTGTGTCTGTCTCCCTGTACTAGGTTTATAGGTGTGCACTGCAACACCAGATTCTTACTTAGTCTCTAGGGATCTGAACTTGACCCTCATACTTATGTAGTAATACCATAACAACTGTCTCACCATCCATACCAACCAACCATACCATCTCCCCAAGCCATTGTCTCCAGTTTTGCAACATAGCAGTTGAAAAAATCTGTAAATGACAAAGGACCAGCGATGGCAAGCATGGTGAATACAGGTATGGTAAGATGTGGGTGGAGTGATGGAAAAATGCAGGTTCCCAGGCTCCCTGCGCCTTTGAGATCAGACCCTGAATGACAGAGGGAGGGAGTTAGGATAGGAGTTTTCAAGCAGCATTTTCTTGGACCGCAGAGTTGCTTGAATACTTCTTCATGTCTAAGAACCATTTTTAAGAAAATACCCTGCAACCTTGGTTTATAAGACTGTTCACAATGGTGGCACAAGGGCCCCTCCAGGGCAGATGAGGTGGCTAGCTTGTGCATTTGACATAGCCTAGAGTCACCTGGGAAAAGGGATTGTCTACATTGGGTTGGCCCATGAGCAAGTGTGTGGAGAGTTGCTTTAGTTATGTTAATTAATGTGGAAAGACTTGGCTCATGGTGGGTGGCACCCTTCCCTAGGCAAGGGGCGTGGCTGTGTCAGAGTGGAGAAATCAAGCTGAGCACGTGCAGCTATGTAAACAAACACACAAGCATTTATTCCTCTCTGCTCTTGACTGTAGGAATGGTGTAACCAGCTATAGACTGTAACCTGTAAACTAAACAAAATCCTAAAAAAAAAAAAAATGTGTAAACTAAAACAAAATCCTTTCTTGACTAAGCCCCCACCTCCCTGATTTTTTTATCCCATCAACAGAACTGAATCTTGACCGGGGTAGGTTCATGATTCGCACTTTAGGCTCATAATTTACATCTCAGTACTTTTCTGTCTTGGAACACAAAATAACATTGGCAAGAGCTAGGCATGGGGCTCAGATTCTGCCTGAGCTCTCTCAATATGTTTGATTTCTTAAATCTGTGTAGTTTTTTGTTTGGTTTTAAGCCTGGAAAAGTTATTTTATTTTTTTGTTACCAGTCTTCTCATTTGAAGTGGAAATGGTTACTTAATTTATATAATATTATAAATATTAAATGGAATATTACATTAAAAGGTTCATCAAAAGTGCTCGGTATACTCTTAAGATGAGAATTGTTCTCAGGAAAAGACAGGGCCGGGCAGTAATGGCACACACTTTTAATCCCAGTACCTAGGAGGCAGAGGTAAGTGGACCTCTGTAAGTTCCAGGCCAGTATGGTCTACAAGGAGAGTTCCAGGACAGCTAGGTATATACAGAGAACTTAGAAAACTTAAAGGAGGAGGAGAAGGAGGAGAAAAGGAGGAGGAAGAAGAGGAAGAGGAGGAAGAAGAGGAGACAGGAATTATCAATAACAACAAAAGCATCAACAGCTCCTCCAACAGGAAATTCTATGATCTTGGGTTCTCTCTTAAAGCATTAAGACAATACTCTGGACTGGAGTTGTTATAACTTGGTGGTGGAATAAGTGTGTAGCTTGTGAAAAACACTAGGTTTGATGTTTAATATAGAAGAAAAAATTGAAGAACAAATGAAAAGAAAGAGAAACAGGAAAAAAAGAGAAAACATTCCATACAAAATAGGTTCTCAAATCTGTTTAACCAGTGAATAAATGCTTCTCACCTCACTGATGTGAATACACAGATTCAGAAAAGGGTAGAATTAAAAGAAAATAGTAAATGTTTAACTAAAGCCAGACATGGTTGTGCAGGTTTGTGGTCTGAGCACTTGGGGAGAATAAAGTTGAAGGGTTACTGAAAGTTGAAGGCCAACCTGGGCTACACAGTGAGTTAGAGACTATCCAAGAATATAGGGGCCTAGAGAGATGGCCCAAGCAGTTAAGAGCAAATATTTCTTATTCTTACTTATTGTGATAGATCAGTCTTCAAAATTAAAACACACCCTCATGAAGGTTTTGGATAATATTTCCAGTTGACTGAGATTGATCAGTTCCATTTTAGACTCAAAAACTAACCCTAAAACTTGAACCTCTACAAACGCATATACTCACACATTCATGGAGGTACATTAGTGATTCCAGGTGGTTATGTACGTGGGATCTTAGCTATGGACTTATACCATACTGCAGAAAGAAATGGAGAAGGAGAAAGAAGAAAACCAATTACTAACCTAGGAGGAACTAAGACAGTTTGGAGAGCCAGAGGGGAGGGAGGGGGAGAAGAGAGAAAGAATAGGACTATGTATGTGGAGGTGTCTAAGCAGAAAAGCATCTTGGGTCCTTCCGGCTCTTTCCTTGATAGCATTGAGGCTGGAACACGTACCAGGCTCAGCTCTGAGCACTCACTGTGAATAACATCATTTAATGTCACAATTGTACTATAGCCTCCATTTCACAGGCGAGAAAAGCGAGCAAAGGAGAGGTTAAATAACTTGCTACACTTTCCGAGTTAGTAAGTGTAGACCTTTTACCCCATGAAGTATGGCGTCACAGCCCACGTTCTCACTTCTTCCAGAACTCTAATAATATGCTTGCTCAAGGACCATTCACACACATGAATGAACACCCGCTGGATTGCATAGTGCGAGGCGCTCGCGTGTGAAGTGGGCAAATACTGATGGCGTAGGGATACTACAGGAAGCCAGAGAGCCTAAGAATAGATCTTTGCAAGGCAATCTAGCTCCTCAGACAGAAGGAAGACGGGGCGTGCACACAGCTGGGGAGGGTCCCTGAAGTAACAACCTTGAACTGGCCCACGAAGGACAAGGGAAGGCAACGCAACAGAGAGGGCCGGCCGCCATTTTCAGGCATTTATGTATAAAAATCACCATTTCATACACTATAAGTAACTTTAATTCTTGTCAATTGTATCTCAATAAAACTGGGTGGAATGGGTAAGGCATAGGAAGAGGTGAAGCTGGATGTTGGAACAGTTGTTGTAATGAATGACTAAGGGGATTCTACAGAGATCAGTGGGTGCAGTGTGTGTGTGTGTGTATGTGTGTGCAGTGTGTGTATGTGATGTGTGTGTGTATGTGTGTGTGTGTGTGTATAAAATGAATGTCTAAGGGGATTATCCAGAGATCAGTGGGTGCAGTGTGTGTGTGTGTGTGTATACTTACATGTGTTGTGTGTGTGTGTGCAGTGTGTGTGTACATACGTACATGTGTTGTGTGTGTAGTGTGTGCAGTGTGTGTGCAGTGTGTGTATGTGTGTGTGCAGTGTGTGTATGTGTGTATATGTGTGTGTGTGCAGTATGTGTGTATGTGTGTATACGTACGTGTGTGCAGTGTGTGTGCAGTGTGCAGTGTGTGTATGTGTGTGTGCAGAGTGTGCAGTGTGTATGTGCAGTGTGTGTGTGCAGTGTGTGTGTACAGTGTGTGTGTATGTGTGTGTATGTACGTGTGTGTATGTGTGTGTGCAGTGTGTGTGTAGTGTGTGTGCATGCAGTATGTGTGTGTACGTATGTGTATGTATGTGTGTGTGTACGCGCGCGCAGTGTGTGTGCAGTATGCGTGCAGTGTGTGTGCAGTGTGTGTGTGTACGTACATATGTATGTGTGTGTGTGCAGTGTGTGTGCAGTGTGTGTGTGTGTGCAGTGTGTGTGTATGTGTGTGTACGTACGTATGTACGTGTGTGTGTGTGTGTGTGTGTGTGTGTGTTGAGGAAAAGGAGAGAAGCTCCCTGGGTGGACCCAAGAGCTCGTCTCACTGCCAGCGTTTTTTCTAAGGGCATCGGGAGACTCTGGTCACCTCAGCTAAGGCTAGGAACCAAGCATCACTGAATCTTTTCTACATGCGAAATGATTGAATATGGCGATCCTCTATCCCTCCAAAACTATTACATTTCCATGTAGAACCACCATGAAGCTTAATAGAATGCTAGTTTCCAAGCCCCACTTCTGGTTTTAGATTCTAGAGTCTGGGGTGGGCCTTAGGATTTTGTAACCAGACCCCACCCCACCTGGACAGACATGCCCACAAGTATACACACACACACACACACACACACACACACACACGGCCTGATAGAATCCACCTTCTGACACACACACATGTTAGAACCACCATTGTGCACCAGTCTCTTGAGTGCGAAGGCCAGAAATTGACCAAAAATCATTTGGATCATTCTTAGGTCATACTAAAATTAGCAATGTCCTCCGAGGAAGATCACTAATTCTCTTCTTTGCTAAAAATGCTTCTTTTATTTTTAAACATTTCTGTAATTTCATAAAACTCCAACCCAAATATCTCTGATATTCTGGTCCGTTTTGGTCTGTAAGGGGTCAAAATATGGTCACTTATAGGGTTCTTTGGAATTTTAAGAATTGGTTCTTTGAAACCTCTGTTTGCAAAGCAGGAAGCCAATTGTTGCCCAGAATAAACACTTGAATCGAGCAATCTGTTCCTTTGGAGAGCTTTCGTGCTGCCGCCTTTAAGCAACCTTCCATAATCCAGAAGAATTTGAAACTGAATCTTTATGGAATGGGCCGTGAATGGGAAGACAGGTCTGTGAGTCTGAGTGTGGCCTGCTACCAAAGAGAAAATACTTCCTGCCTGCTGTTATTTCCTCCTGAGGAGATAAGGCAGGAAGAGGCTAGGAAGCCAAGCTCACTGACAAGAAAGCATTGGGAGGAGGATGGGAAGGCATTTGTGTGTTCCTTGCCCCCACCTCCCCACCCCTGCTTCTTGGTTTACAGGGTTGGGGGTAAGGGAGGAGCTAAAACCCTCTGACATCTCCGAGTTGCAGGCCAGGAGCATGGCTGCTACCGAAGACCAACTCCAATCTTTGACACCTAAGTTTTAAAAGGGAATTTAGGCCTTGCCAAGACAGCTCAGTGGTTCTCTAATTCCACTTACTACAAAAACTGTCTTAGCACAGTGGAATTAGAGAACCAAATCCCAAAAAGTTAGCCTCTGACCAAAATGCTCAAGGGAGTGTCACTTTCAAAGCCACCATAACGGCATCCTTTGTCTAGGGTAGGATTTATGTGGTGAATGTTGGAACTGGTTTTATGGCCTTTCTGGGGTTAAGAATGTCCATCTTTCCCAAACACACAGGTTAAACTGAAAATCATGTTTCCTCAAAGCAGCTCTCGAGAGGGAGCAGTTCTGGTTCTCAAGACGCTTCATCTTAGCTTGGAAGGAGAGCAGGCAGCCCTGGAGGGCCCTTCGCTGAGAGGCCCCAAGACACACACTGGGGAGGTAGAGGCTTTGAGGAGTGTAACTGCTTAATGTAGTTAAGAAAATTCCAGCGGCACTAGTCATGGGAGTGTCATGACTGAAATCCTGGCCTTGGGAAGTAGAAATGAGAGGATGAAAATTCAAGGCCATTCTTGGCTACATAGCCAGCCTGGACTACAGGAGATCCTGGATTACAGACAACACACAAGAATAAAACACAAAGAGGCCTGAGTTAGTGAGGCTGGCTATGTAGGGGTAAGAGGGAGGATTTCACAACAGGGAAGGAAGAGGGGCCTATGCCTCTACTGCTAATAATACTCAGACGCACACATACTCATGATCCTCTAATGTCTTCACCTCATTCTTTGCTCAACAAATTACAGAAATTGCCTGTTTACTTGTCTGCATTGCTTTTCCAGTGAGGCTCTCATAGGGGGAAAATGCCACTATGACAAGTCAACGGAAGTGAAGCAGCTAAGTTGATAGGCAACATGAAACATGGAAACACTGGCCACCCAGTGGCTTCTTCTTGAGCAAAAATGTGGCACGAAGGTAGGAGGGCGAGGAAAGGTATTATAAAAACATGACAAGATCCATGGCTGTAGACAAAGAGCTCCCTCTGGGTCAGAAGTTGAGGAGCATGAACTCCTGCCCTGCAGCTTGGCCAAAGAGAAGAGGCCAATATAGCCTTCTGTGATGCTTACACATCCCTGTGTCAGCAGGGAAGAGGAGAGCCTGTCCCAGAGAGGGGCTTCATCCCTCTTCTGTACAATGCCTTATTGAAGATATGACGATGCAGAACAGGGCACTAACATGACTCCAAAAGACAGAGATGGACCTGGAGGGGAAGCTGAAGGTGACCTGTACTATAGTTGCTATAGTTACTGCTTCTTATTAGGTTCTGGCCCACTGTCTCATGTATAGACCTCTACTGGGGCTAGTAGTTTAGGCAGATGTGGTAGGAAGGAAGGAGAGATGGATTGGCATCTAGATGACCCAGTGCCTGTGCTGAGTCACTCAGACCTGTGATTTTCTTTTTATTCACATTGTACTTTGCTAACTCCAAACAACACCCCACCCCCTAGCCCTGCGCAGAAAGCAGCAGTGTTCCTGAAGGTATACCAAGGGTTGGTGGTCTGGTATCTGCAGATGCTAGACACAAGAGAGAATTTAGCCACAGCAGCCCCCGCTTGGACAGCAGGCAGTTCAGGGTTCCACCCTTGCCCCTTGGTTGCTGACTCTGTGTTTTATCGTCTATAAAATGATGATGTACATGGCACTTTTTCAGGACCCAAGGGGATATGGAGATCTGACTCTGTGATTGGCATGGTACACAATGGCAGTAACTGCCACGAGGCTATTTCTTTCTCTTTATAAGTATAATATTTTTACCAATTTTTTGAGAAATTCATATATGTATGCATTACATTTTGGTCATATTCAAACACACTCCATTTCCCTAACTTCTCCCACACCTATCCCCATCCTCCTTTGCATCCCAACCTCAAATCCTTTTTTTGTTGTTTTTGAGTTCAATTTGTGCTGCCTTCATACTCTCGTGTGGAGCCATGTGCTGGAGCATGGTCTGGCTACCAGGGACCACACCCTTAAAGAAAACTGTCTCTCCCTTCCTCAGAAGCCGTCAACTGGCTAGAGATGGAGGTCTGGAGGCTCCTCTCTCCTCCATGCTAGAATGCTTCCTGGTTTGATCTCCTGCAGGTCTCATACAGGCAACTGCAGCTCCTGGTGAGCTATCTGCTTCTTTCAGAAAATAAGTTCCTTGAATTTGACAGAGATGTGCAAATGTTACTTGAGGCTCTGCCTCCTGCACTGGGGCAGTCTGTTCCACAATCACGATAAGAGAGAGGGTCAGGAGGTAGGAAGACAGCCTGTCCCGGTGGGCTGCTTCACCCTTGTTCCCCAGCAAGACTTCCTGTTTCCTTCCTCCAGGGTCAGGGAGAGTCAAAGCTTGTTTGCCTCCAGACAGTGCATACCTTACTTTTGAAAAAAGTGGCCCAGAGGGCTTAGAACTGAGAATTTTGATGCTTTCCTTCCTCTTAGGAAGATGTTTCCAGACAGAGCTAGTCAGGGGTAAGTGGGGGGCTTAGGGAAAGGAAGAGGCAAGATTAGCTTCCTCTAGAGAGGAGAGAGGATCTTGGTGAGACTTAGGATTCACACGGCCTTCCTGTTTTGAGAGATTTCGCCCCACTTCTACTTGAGCAAGTCCATCCTCTACCTACCTTTGTATATGTGTTCCTAAAGGATTACTGCAGGTTCACAAGGACACTAATGAAGACAGAGCCAGTGACTGTTAAGCCATTCTTGCTGCCTGTGTGAAGAGTCTATGACACAGACTGGGACCACTAGAATGGGGAGAGGGCCCTGCATGCAGTACAGGTGAAATGTTTACAGAGCATTTAAAATAAATAGCCTGAAAAAGGTCATAAACACACGGTGCCAATTCTCAACAATGCTAAAAACAAACTCTTTGTTATACTAAGTTTAAAGAATTGCTTACATCGGTGAGTTCTGAAATATTACCCATGTTCCTTGTTATTGTATGTGTGTCTTTTTTGTTAAACGTGTGTTCTAGCCAGTGGTGGTGGTGGTATATATCTTTAATCCCAAAACTCAAAAGGAAGAGGCAGGAGCAGGAGAGTTTTTGTGAGTTTGAGGCTAGTGTGGTCTACACAGCAAGTCGCAGGCCATCTGGTGCTCCACGGTAAGGCCATGTCTTAGGAAAGAAAAAGGCATGTTCAACATTGGCATTATATCAGACAATTTTCATTTATATGATGACCCCTGACCCGGAAAGACTCAGCTACTCTGTTGCTTTTTGTCCTACATACCTGGGGATTAGAGAGATGGCTCAGCAGTTAAGGTTTCTTGCTGCTCTTCCAGCTGAGGACCTGGGCCCATACCAGGAGGCTCACAAAAGCCTTTAACACCACGTTCAGGAAATCTGACACTCCTCCTGTCTTCTGTAGCTATTTATACCATATGGTATGCATACACAGAGACACAAACGCATAAATAAATACAAGTATTAAAGATTCAACAAAAAAGGAGTAGGCTCAAGTACTTTTGGGGCTTGCCTCAAGTGTCTCTAACTCCTACAAGTTGACATAGATCCTCATTTGAAATATAGATTTTAAAAAGCATGGAGCTAGGGACATGGCTTAGCTGTCTGAGTGTTCTCCTAACATGAACAAAGCACTCAGTTCCATCTAAGCGCCAAATAAACCATGCACAGTGGCTCCCATCCCAGCATTTAGGAGGCAGAGAAAGCAGAAGCGTGTTCAAGGCTAGCATAGGCTATATGTGGCTCTTTCAGTAAACAGTGGCAAGCCATGTTAGCATGGTGCTGGGGAAGACAAAGAAACTGGGCAGGAATCCCTGCATTTCCATAACCCTGTGACCCTAGGAGATTTTGTTTGCGTTTAAACATCGAAAAGCACAATGCACATACTTAAAAATTTTCACTTGCTTACTAATATGTTAAAGATATATGTTTTCCTTTTTAGGTAATAATTTTCTATTTAAATAACTAGTCAAGAAGATTGTATTTTCAAATAAAACTAAGAGGGTATCCCAGAGGATGTAACTGTGCTAAAGCATTTTCCCAATGTCTGTGTGGCTCTGGGGTCAATCCCTAGCATTTCATGGGGTGGAGTTGGGGGAGGAGTAGGCCAACTCAATGAAAAGATAAGAATTTAAGAAATGGTCTGGTCTAGCTGTTAAATATGCCAAAATCTTTCATGATCCATAATTGTGTGTGTATCTGCTATTTCCTTCTCTCCAATAACAATGTGAAGTTTGAGTATATATGAGGCTCAGATGTATATGCATGTACTCACACATACACACACAACCACACACACACACACACACAGAGAGAGAGACAGACATCTATAGCTATACCTTCATGTATGCATTTAAGTGGAAAGACTAGAAATATAAATGCCTTTCCCATCTCAGCATTCCAGGTCAGATGAGGCAAGCAGGAGGGGTGTGGGCCTGGAATAGTCTTGTAAGTGTCCTGTAATTGTTGATCTGTAGCTGTGTTTTGTGTACTAACTTTCAATTCCAAAAATATCTTTGTGGTCCCGAGAGGCTAACACTGATAAATCAACGGCAGTGTAATTAGGAAAAGTCTTGAACTTGGAAACCCAGCCTCTTCCTTGTGCTGGGGTAGGTTATCAGAACTGAGGCAGGATGGGCAATTTCCACAGGGCAAGGCATCAAGGCTAGGCCATTCTAAAGAGCAGTAACAGCCACCACAAACACTCTTCCCTCTAATTTCTTATCCTGCCTCAAAAACCAAGGGCCAGGCTAGAACCCAGAACAACTCACCTTTGGGTTCATCAGCTGGATTAAAAGGTCATTTCTTGTCTCAGAACTCCCTTTAATGGTGAATGAAGCAGGCATCATACCTGTGTGGTGTACCCATGTAAGCCATGCATGTAATGGTCTCATAAGCCTGACTTCGGTCTGGAGAGGCATAGGATACAGTTGATCTATAGGCAAGCGCTAAAGACTGATGTGTTTGCCCAGTATGAAAACATACTGAGTATACATGAGTTATTAGCATGTGTACAGTCTGGAAGCTATGTGCCATTACATTCTCATTTAAATAATTCATAGGAGGTAACAACAACAACAACAACAACAACAACAACAAAAGGTGTCCTTTTTCTACCAAGACCTTCTTAACCAGTTTCCCCAAGGCGCACTCACCAGACGCCCATGTTTTCAGTCTTTCTCATCTTTAGGCTTTTAAAAAACACAAGGAGTCAGACTTCAGAAAATGTGCTTCTTCTCCATTGTGCTTTATTTTCTGTTTTTACCACAACTACCTCCAACCTTGCCTTTGGGCTTCTTCTCAACCAGCCTTTTTTTGTCTGTTTCTCATGACTGACTTTCATAACCATTGTTGTTCACAGATATGAGGGGTCATTGGCCAATCCTTTTCATATTTCTGTCTCAAGCAAATGTCTTCACCATGCCTGGCATATGATATATTTTTGAAGCAGCTTTTAAAAAAAAGAGTATATCATTGCCAAAAGAAATAGAACACAAAGGCAGAGGCCCTAGAGCCACGACTTGGGTGGGTGTGTAGGGTGGCAATTGTTACTATTGAGGAACCTTTCTGTGGTTGACCAGAAGGCTGTGCTGACTTGTTATGGCACCCTCATATTTTACATTTTGGTAAACTTTGCAGTTTGAGCTTTCCCCCCAGAAACAGTTTTATTTCACCCAAGATGACAGTGTACTTCTTTGTAGCCATAGCATTGGCCATACATCTAGTTATAGGGATTTCATTGAGGTTTCATTGTCATTGAAAAAAGCACATGTGGATATGTTGTGATAGTTAATCTCAATTATCTGTTTGATGAAATCTACAATCACCTGAGAGATAGGCTTCTCATCACGCTTATGAGCAGTTATCTTAATTAGGTTAATTAAAGAGAGAAAAGTGCCTACTATGGGGGACACCATTCCCTTAGATGGGATTCTGGACTGTGAAGCAAATTGATCATAAGCGACCATTGTTCTCTATTTCCTAACTGAGGAAGACACCGTTTGACAAGACACTGCTTCAAACTGCTGCTTTGACTTCACTACCATGATGGACTATTCTTCACACTAATATATTAGGCAAGAGCTCTACCAACTGAGCTGGCTCCTGAGTCCTTACTTTTTCCTTTTGCAACTAACATTGAAGCTAGAGAAGAGGTAGGGCAAAAATCTACTTAATGGACTCTGGTTAGGTACGTAGTGACAGTAGCAAAGGAGTGTTGGTGTGAGTCAGGGGAGAGGAACAGGCTTGTGTCTATGGAAGAGTGTTGAGAGCCACTCTGGAACACATTGGTGGGACTGCCCCTAGTGTCTGGAGAGAATGAGGGAATGGGACCCATAGCCAAGGAAGAAGAAGAAGGTCATCAGGAGAAGCAGGAGATGGTTTTCATTCTAAACCACAGGAAGGACAAACCAGAGACGTGCAACAACAGGAGACTTTTCTCATTTAATTGATTTTTCCCAAGTAGGCTATTAAGAAGGAGGAAGGTAGAGGTTAGTGGTGGCTAGTTGAAAAATTAGTATCAACTATAGAATGGTCAGCAGACGTGACTTTAGAGCTCTCACAGAGAGGTAGCAGGAAGGGGATGAATTTATGTGCAAACAGCATTCCAGCCCTCAGGCACCTTTAGAAATCTGTTTTGAAATCCTACCTCCTGACCTTCTTGCTTGTCCCTAACCTCTATCCCCTACTGCTCTTTCATATAGAACCTTTAGCTCCAGACGTACATTAATTCACACTAATATGCAGCCTGCTGGGAATAGAAATGGAGAACATGTCTGCCCGTCAGGACTATGGATTCAGAGGTCAAGCTGTTATATTATTGAAATATACTTGTTTGTCAAAGTATAATTTCAGAAATAAAGAGGCAAGGTGGTGGCTATAGATTTCTTGGTTTGCTTCCAATCTTGCCACAGAGAGGCTAGAAAAATGGCTCTGTTGGTGATTTTTGATCCATAACACTCATATAAAAGCCAGGTACCCTGATAGGCATCTTTAACCCCTGGGGGGGTAGGGGTGGGGGGCTGGGTGTGAGGAGGTGGATCCCTATGGCTCATTGGCCAGGTAGTTTAGCTGAATCTGAGAACTCCAGGTTGAGGGAGAGATGCAGTCTCAAAAAATAAGGTGGGAAGGGACCAAGGAAGATACTTGTTGCTCTCTGGTTTCCACAAGCACACACACACACACACACACACACACACACTTGCAACAGAAGTGACCATTTCTGTTTTGGTATCATATGACATCATATTGTACAGACCACTACTTTGCCAGTCACTGCAGTTTTAGGTCAGTGGTATTACAACATGCTAACAGTACTAAACATTCTCTGTGGAGGGGAATCCAGGCATTGTAGCTCATGCCTGTTATCTTAGCAGCCAGGAGGCTGCAACATACTATTGTCAAGAGACTGAGACCAACCTGAGCTATGTGTCATGACTCCTTCTGAATGATAATAAATAAATAAATAAATGAAGGAAGGAAGGAGGGAGGGAGGGAGGGAAGGAAGGACCACAGAGCTAATCTAAGCTGTACTCAGAAATGGCCCCTTCATTTCAGATGTCATACATGTGTGACCTTTCTGCCTGCATCTCTTTGGAATTGTTGAAACTCAACACCAAGGAATAAAGTTATTTCAAGCAGTTAAGGGAAAGGTGTTGGCAGGTACTTGATTTCCCTCTCTAGGACAGAGGTGTCATGGGACTTTACCTTTGTGACCCACTATTTTGCTTTAGCTGTTTCTCTTTTGGGGAAAATTTAGGATGAGGGACTATGTCTGAAGAAAACAGGGAGGGCTTAGATTAAGAAAATTGCATGGAAAGACTGAAGAGCTAATTCTATTCCGGCTCTGACACTAACAAATGACTGACACCTTGGTTAAGCCTTTTAGCTACCCCCTAACACAAATAGTTGGGACAAATAGTCACCTGGTGTAAAGTTCAGTTTTCATTGTCAATTTGATAGGATCCACAGTCAACTGGGGAAAAAAAGGAGCCTTTTTTATTAATCATTTTATTAATTTACATTTCAAATGATACCTTCCTTCCCGGTTTCCCCTCCACAACCCCACATCCTATCCCTCCCTTTTGCCTCTATGAGGGTGGAGGGTGCTCCTCCCTCCACTCACCCACTCCCACCTCACCATTCTAGCATCCCCCTACACTGGGCCATCAAACCTCCACCGGACCAAGAGCCTCCCCTCCCACTGATGCCAGATAAGGCCATCCTCTGATACATATGTAGCTGGAGCCGTGGGTCTCTCCATGTACACCCTTGGGTTGATGGTTTAGTCCCTGGAATCTCTGGGTAGTCTGAAAAAAAAGAGTCTTAATGAATTATTTACACCAGGTTGGCCAGTGGGTATGTATATCTGTGGGGGTTGTTTTGAATGTTAATTGAAATAGGAAGACTGTCCTACAACTGATGGTATTATTCCCTAACCTGGGCCCTGAATCTTATTAGGTAAGGAAAACTAGTAAGCAGGCAGGTTTCAAGGGTGCATTTGTTTATCTCTACCGTTGATGGTGGGTGTGACCTGGGTAGCTGCTTGAGTTCCTCCCTGGACTTTCTCTAAAAGGATAAGCTGTGACCTGAGATTGTCAGTCAAATAAACTCCTTTCCCCCATGTCTTTTTGACAGAATGTTTTGTCACAGTGGCAGAAGGGAACCTAGGATACCTGATCTTCCGTTATCCTTTTTTTTTTTTCTCCCGCTGTGCACAAATTTTTGGCTTCTGTTTGTCTGGTAGCTTGGGCAATGTGGCTGCTGAGTAGTCATGTTAGGAAATTAAAGGACCGTGTTTCATTTATTAATTTTTGAAGGCGGAGTGGGAGGGATCATGGGAAATGGCGGGGCCATGAAAAGAGCTGAGACTATTGGAAAGAACATGGGAGAAGGAAGCAGTTTGAAGGTCTGAGCCTACTGTCCAGTGTTTGCAGATCACACTCCCTGTTAGTCACTGAATACATTGTCTGTTGATTCACAGCATCTGCCCCAGCATGCACCGCTGAAGAACGGAGGTGCTTGGCCAGTGAGGCTAGGCATTAAGAGTAGACCTCAAGAGGGAAAGTACAGCTTCCTTCTAAACAGATTTCTGTCCTGGCCAAAGGGAATGACAGCTCCTTCAGCACTCTGTTCTCGTTGTGATACTAGGGCAGCAGGACAAGATGTAGAAGAAAGAACCAGTGGCAAATAAAGTTACCCAGTAAGTCTGATGTCATGTCAGTCACAACTGATCTGTGTGAGTGACACCTTAGGACCAGCCTGCATTGTTCTTTCCTGTAGGAATGATGCCACCTCAGAGAACTGAGGATTGATTTGAGGGTTCATGTCAGCTTCTCCCAAGTAGAGGTCAAGAAGGGCCAAATGAGGGTTGCAGCTGATCATGGTGCTACGAAGCCATGGTTCAAGCTTCCCTCTCCCAAGAAAAGGCAGGGAAAGTAGCAGAATCTAATGCAGGTCTCCACTTGGGAGTGTGTTTGGGATTCTGGCAGAGGCAGGAGGTTTTACTGGAGGCACCAAGTAGTAGAAAGATGTTGTCAACTGCTTTCAGCTGGCTCAGAAGGTAGAAGAAATGGGCTCCTCCACTGCAAAATACCACCAGTGATTTATTGTGTCAGATGGCTTAGAAGAATAGGTATGGTACAGTGGTGAGTGGACTCACAAGCTCTCGGAGGCTAGGACTGAGCATAGACATGTCCAGTGCCTTCAGTGTAGACTCCGCCAAAATATGCACTCCACAAATGGCAGCAAAGCCATGTGTATAGTATGAAACAGCCTAGTTATTTGTTCTTGCCTTCCTTGCGTAAGGAAGCGTGACCTTGGGCCATGTTGCCAAAACCTGATTATAAATGAGAAAAAAAGGGAATTGACTCATTAACATGTGAAAGTGGGAATGCTTTCCCCATAGGATGGCAGGTATTTTTTGGCAATACTGCTTTGTGCGATTTGTCCAGATGTATTTTGTTCAAATAGTCTTCTCCTGGGACTCAGTGGGCATCATCTCTTCTCTTGACGTAATTTTCTAACAGGAGAGAGGCAACCAGAGACAGTAGCGTGGCTGTTAGAGTTTGGGCCGGAAGGCTGGAGATGGCCAAGGGCACTGGGATAGCTCATTTAGAGGAAAGGCAAAAGATTGCATTTTGGATATGTATAGCCTGAGGTCATGATGAAATCCCATCTGGAAATGGTCCACAGGCAGTTAGGCGTATGAGTCAGGGGTTCGGGTCCGTGATAGAGACAGATATTTGGGAGTCATCATACAAACATTTAAACCATGACACATGACAGCAGGGAAGCATTGCAAAGGTGAAGCCGTGGGACATGGAGGAAAGAAGAGGAACAAGCCAGGAGAACTGACACAGCACAGCGCAATGTCAGCAGCTTTTATTAAGCATCTACTACATCCTGCTTCAGTAGCAGGACATAGGCATAAAATAAATCATACTAGACCCTCCCTCAAAGTGCTTATAGTCAGTGCACTGAAATGATCATTTAACTGCACACTGGTAAAGACAAAGACACCTTTGAGGCACCGTTGGACAGGGTGGGGCATAGGGGTGTGGAGCAGGCGGGCCGGGTGGAGCATGTGGTTTAGGACAGAAGAGTTAGGATGCTCTTTGGAGAAAATAACACCCATAAACTTAAAGAGAGAAAGTAGCATTTTGAGTGAAGGGGTGGGGGTGGGGGACAGAAGAATAAAATGACTCATCCCATACTAGGAAGGGCACAGGGATTGCCGCTGAAGTTCTTGCCTGGGAAAGCAGGGGTCTCTCTTCTGCAAGGTTGCACTGGAATGTAAGACACTGATGTTCACAAACACGGGTAACACAACTGATGGGTTATTAATTCTGGGCTGCGTCCATAGTTTGCTGACATCTGAGTTCAACTTGCCACAAACTCCGATATTCTAGAACGAGAGAGAATGCTGCCTCTGATGGCGAAAGGCACCGGAGCTGAAACAAGACAAGGTGGTCTAGTGGTTAGCTCCCAGCTGCAGTCCAGACCATCTGGCGGTTCCATTTGCCACCGGACTTTGTTTTCCCTGTTAAGTGTTAGATTAGCACAGAGTGTTCCTAGTGCCAGCGCCGGAGGGCGGGTGGGGGTGGGAGTGATTATGGCGGAGGGGAAGGAAAGGGGAAGCCACTTTCTCAATCCCCGTTCCACTTCAGAGAGCCAACTGCAACCAACCTACCAAAGCAGCTGACCATTGTAATTGATGTGATATGATACGATATGATATGATATATATGATATGATATGATACGATATGATATGATATATATGATATGATATGATATAAATTGTCTAGGAGCTCACTCTGACAACAGGCTTTATTCTTCAGGTGAAAACCCATCCAGTTCAAGCTCTAGAATGCAGCTGAGAGCCCCCATGTGCAATGATACATTATAGGGGGGGCTCACGCTCCGTTTGCCCCTAGGCAAGCTTCTCTAATTTTGTTTTTCTATATTTGAATCCAACCGACCTTGGATTGAAACTGTTTGGAAAGTGATTCCATCTGCATTGAATGTATACAGAACCTCATGTCTTATCTTCAGCTTCCAAACAACACTGGATCACAATTATTCACGCAGCAAACGCTGCATAAATGCACGACATTGACTAACTGAGGGATTTAGGTAGTTAAACGCACGGAGGAGTACATATGCAGGGTATATGTGAATGCTGTGCTATTTTATACAAAGGACTTGTGCATCCTTACATGTTAGCATCTTCTGGGGCTCCTAGAACCTGACCCTGATGGATGAATTCCCCTAGCTTTTGTTACCAGGCTGATCGATCTCTGCAAAGATAGACTCGTCAGAAGGCAGGATGAGCGGGTGGATGAGTGGACCGGGGAGTTGAGAGAGCAGAAGTAGGCTCCATGTCTCCAGTCCAGGCCTCTAAACATTTTATTTGTCAATTAAATGTGTGAGCATGTGAGTATGTGAGTGTGTCATGTGTGTGTGTGTGTGTGCATGCTCACGAATGCTTGCTGTGTGTGCATGCTCGCGAATGCTTGCGCACACGCACATGTACACACATGCATGCTCATTCGTGCATCAAGGCACGTGCATGGAGGTCAGAAGATGATTTAATAGAGTCCACTTTCTCCATTCGCCTTTACCTGGGCTCTAGGGATTGAACTCACTTCTTTAGGATTGCGTGGCAAGAGCTTTTACGTGCCGATCCACCTCCCTGGCCCATCCAGACTAGGACTTTAGTTTTTCCAAATGATCTACAGCAAAGCCTAAACATTCTCTGTAGCTTTTTTTTTTAATTCACAGTTCCATGCAGTAAAACTAACTTTTAAGTCATATACATGTGACTGTGTGACTAGGCATTGGTGGTACCAGGGTTTGAATCCTTAGATTCGGGCTCTGGGATCCATGCTCTGATAGCACATGGCTTTTTCTCCCATCCAAGTACTAACCAAGCCCAAGCCTGCTTAGCTTCCGAGATCAGACGAGATCCGGTGCATTCCGTAGACCACATGGCTTTTTCTAACACTCGGACTATCTGGGATTGCTTACTTTACACACACACACACACACACACACACACACACAATTAATAACAGTATACCACTTCCCATCTTTCTTTGCATCCCCGGGCAGGTCACAGCTTCTCCTCGAGCCCCAGTTAGGAAAGCTCAGGCAGGTTCCAGTTCAGCTCAGCACCTGTAATTGTGGTTGTGGTTTTCAATTAAACCCTGTGACAGGAGCCTGCCGACTAGTCCCACCAGCCAGCTCCTCTTCGTGTCTCCTTATCTTCAAATATTGTTACTGAGATGATGTTGAAGTGTCACGGAATGAATATCATTTGATCTACAAATGCTCAGTTTCCCTGGAAACTAGATGTCCCCTACTGTGATGTATTTGAAGCGCAGGTCTCCCTCAAGCTCCAGACAGGTCTCCCATCCTCCGGGATATTTTTAGCATCTGACTTCTTGGCCCTGTTAGAGACAATGGAATGGGCTCATGGGTAATTTTAATTTTCCTTACACAGTCTACGTATATGGTCATGTGTTGGAGGTTTAAATCAGGTGTTCCTCATCGCTCAGCTTAAATGCTAACGCGCATCTGATTTGCACTGTTTTTCTTTCTAATATTTTTTTTTAACCTCCATTGGAGAAAGAAAAGCAAGAACCAGGGGCATTGCCCAAACAAGTCTTTCCACTTGGAGGAAAGGGTTCTCAATAAGAGGACCTGAAGGACTTCCCATGGGCGTGAGGGAAATCGCACTCGCCATCCGCCATCCGGGGAAGTGGACCAGGAAATCGCTTCTTGTTTTTCAAACAGCGACGAGGCTCTAGGGGAGGCTCTAGGGGATGGCTCCGTGAGGCTTGGAAGACTGCGGCTCCCGGAGGCAAAAGTTGAGGCCAGACCTGTTCAGAATGATGCCTGCCCCACTACCTCCCGACTGTCTGTGAGGTTCCCCCTAGAAGGCTGCGGGGCCAATGGCCCCGTAGTGAAAAACAGAGAAGTTTCTAGACATTCGTTGAGAGCAGGCGCTTGCCTGGAGACGACAACGGTGGTGGGCAGGTAACAGATTCTTCTCTTTCTGTGCTCCGTGTTCCTTTGCAGCCAGACCTCTGGCAACCTGAGGCGTTTGTACATTCTGCGTCGTCCCTGTTATTCTCTGACTGATTATCTTTAGCATAGGCAGGTAACGTAGAAGTCCACAGTGAGAGGCCTGCTTCCGGGGTTAAGGGGGTGTCTCCCTCCAGTTTGGGAGCCTTTAGGATATTCTCTTTAGCAAGGATTGCTTTCTGAATCCTCCCAAACTTGTCAGGAGCTTTGGAGAGCCAGTACGGCGGTGATAGCCAGGCAGCCTTGGTGGTGGCCTGGAGCAAGAGGAGATTGCACTTCAGTAGCTGAAGGAGCTCCGAGACAGTGCCTGGGTGGGGCACGGAGATCTCCTGCCCGGCTGAGGTGAGAGGCGCTTCTGTGTTGCTCAGTTAAAACGCCTGGACTTTAGAACCAGTCAGACTTGCTTTGAATGTTGTAGAAATCTCTAGAGTGTACAGTTAACTTAAATCGTATTTTCTTGTATTTTGTAGGAAGTCAGGTTGTACAACTCAACTATAGTTCTTTGTCCTTTCGAAGGGGCCTAGTAGAGTTGGTTTTTGTTGTTTTGTTTGTTTGTTTGTTGGTTGGTTGGTTTTTATTTTGTTTGTTTTTTAGTTTTTGAGATAGGGTCTTGTGTCTTGCTTCATAGCCCTGGTTGGCCTAGAACTTGCTTTATAGACAAGGCTGGCCTCAGACCTGCTGCATCTATGTCCAAAGAACTTGGAAGTCTGAGGTAAACCATTGATTTTCTAATTGCATAGGAGTATATGGGTAGATTCTTGCTGTGGAAGATGGGTTCTTGACAGTTTTAAAATTATATACTCTTCAATACATGTTTTCCCCTCCCCCCACAAACTATCCCTTCAAGAACTCTGTGTGGTACCAGGTAACTTGTTTGTTTGTTTTGTTCTTCTTGGCTCTTAGAATAAGCCAGGATGAGGCCCCCACACGTTCTCACTGTCAATTTTTTTTGATGACACTTAATAACTCCTCGGTGGAAGGTAACGTGACACAGTAGGAACATGCCCAGCTTGTTAAAATGTAGAAAGTATGAAAAAAAAAAACCCTCTCCTTTTTACTATTTTGCTATTTTTGGTGTTGCTTTTGCACTTAATAATATTAATAACAACTTCTTAATGATGAAACTTTAAGGTTAACAGTTAGCAGCTTGGGCATTTTTTGAAGGACACCAGAGTTAGCATTATTCTAGAACTAAAAAGAGGGCAAGTAAAGAAATCAGTTAATTTGATGAAGTGTGTGACCAAGGGAAGGCTGGATGAAGGCAGGGAAACTTGGATTTTTATTTGATGAATCATCTTCCAAATATTTTGTCTGTAAAAGGTGTCCTTCTGTATCTGCTCCAACACTATATATTGTAAAAAGATAAAAGACTAAGAAAAACATCCCAATGAATAAATCCGAATGAATCATAGAGAAGGGGAGGGGCCTTCATAAAGAAAAAGCAAGGAAGAAAAAAATGAGAAAAAATCCCTGAGAATAATAACCACTCACTCAATTGTTCATATTGTCTTGATGTATCCAAGGTGTCCACAGCCCAAACCCTGGGGTTGGGGGCTGTCAGTTGGGGCTGCTGGTGTTGATAATTCTGCTTTAGGCCTTCTTGCTCAACTTGCTTTCCATAGTTCCTCTCCAGAGCAGTCAGTAAGCTAATGAACCCTCTCAGTCCACTGCACTGACCTGTGTGGGGGTTGGTACAGGCTGGGTAGCCCAGTGCTGTACCAGAATGCAGTCATATCACTCTGCGCTACACGATGCTCCGTGGCATCTCAGGGTGGTCACAAAGTCATGCAGGTTGTCACCTTCTGAGTAGTGAGGTCGACCAGTCTTCAGAAGGTCTCTGTTCAGTCTCTTAAACTCAAACACACCTTTCATCCTCTCAGAAGGCACCCGTGCCCCTTCTTTTGCCGGGCTACAGGTAAGAACTGGCATCCGATTCCTGTTCTGTTGAATAAGATGAGACGCGAGAATAGGAAAGCAGCGGCGATTTGTCCAGCTTTACACAGTGACTCTCTCGCAGGCCTCCGGGATGAGAATTCAGATCTCTTTTCAGTCCGTCGGCCCCTTTCTTAGCTAGGAATGTGAAGATAAAAGGATAAGGAAGAATTGATACTATTCTCTTGAGCACATTTGCTTTCACAGCATGGGAATGCTTTGCTGGGGGTTGCGAACGGGCCCTGGATCATTGCATCACGTGGACAGCTGTGGACAAGAGTACCTGCTGTCGGTTGCTGTCGGCCTCAGGAGATTTCCATAACCAGAGGAAGGTCCACACGCTTCACGGTCCCGTTGGATCAGACCCTTTTTGCAAGGGTCCTGTGCATATTTGTTGTTTGCTCTTCTGTCTCCCCTCTGGTTCCATTACACTCCCAAGGTCAAGAATGTGAATCCTGACTGTATGGGACGGCATGGTTACCAGCAACATTACCCGGGAATGATTCTGAAAAGCAGGGGCTGTGCTCAGCTGTAAGCACCCTGAGTTAGAATCCTGGCCTTCAAGGAGGGAGAAGACGTTCCCATTTCCATCCACAGTGCCATTGTCTCTCCAGTTTCAACTGGAATGACCCCACTGACTTGACACAGATACATTAGCTCCTGGTGCTCTCAGATCCTATGGAGGCTGATTAAATGTTCTAGTAAACAGGATGTGCTCTGTTAAACGCATGAACTGGCTGTGGGCACATCGTAAACGCCAGGGTGGCTTGCCAGTTCTGTATTTCAGTTCATGTTGTTTGACTCTGGTCACCATTTTCAAAAGAAGTGGAATCTTGCTTACTTCCTAAAAGATAATTAATTATGAAAGTAAAGATTTTAAAATCACAGCCTTGTGGAATCAGGTACTCCAGAGAGGCTCTCAAGGTTTTGCAAGATTAAAAAACACAGGGGATCTTGCCCTGAAATTGATTTAGACTCTTAACATGAGTTAAGGAGCGAGCACCAAGAATTTTAGTAATATATATTCACTTTGTGCTTACTGTGTCCTGGGCACCATGTCCAGCACCTTGTAAAGATTACTCTTTTTCAGTTGTGCCTTTAGACCTGTGTTAGTATCATCTTTATTTTGTAGTTGAACAAATATACAAATATACAAAGGTTGAGTAGATTATTTTACAATAAATAACTAGTGGGTAATTGAGTCATAATTATATTTCAGGCAGTCTGACTTCAGAGTTTATTTGCCTAATTATTATCATGCACTCCAAAAGCCGTAAAAGCAGTGCTCAGTGATCCATTAGGTCAGAAAAGCAGCTAGGTAGAGAAATGCAGGTGCATTTCAAAGAAGAACACATCCCTGAAGAAACTATGAGACACAATGTGCTGCCAGGGTTACAGAGTCAGGCTCTGACTCTGACACTACGACTTGCTACGTGACCTGGGTATATTGCATAATTTAGCCAGGCATTGGTTTTTTTCCACTATACAAGTAGGGACAATGATGGTTCTCATAAGACAGGATCATAAGGAGCAAGTAAGCCTGATGTATGTGGCTGTTTAGCCTTAAATCGAGTCTGGAGGTGTGCTTGATACAAGGTATGGGCCATTGTTATTGAGTTTAAAGGGGGGGGGCAATGTGTGAAGGTCGGAAAGAAAAAAAAGAAGCTTCACAGTTGTCAATAACTGTCAGAGGTGGTAATCTATTTAACCCACGTTTACTGTTAGTATTTGTGCCATATTTTGTAAAAGAAGCTACAGTCAAAGCTTGTGAGTAGACCTGTTGCTGAGACAATGCTGGCTGAGCTGGTTTTGCCTTCGGTCTCTGCGTTCATTCCTGTTTGTTGGTGTTGTCTATGCATCTTGGGGCATCTGAAATGACTGACGTGCTTGAATTAGATACAGTGGTGCTCTAGAGGGGAGTTCATTCTGAGCAAATTTATCAGTTGCTGTTGTGTAGAATTAGTGGTAAGGGGAAAGGGGGAGGGGGCATTCAGGAGTCTACTGCCACCATCTGGATGTGACTGGGTAACAGCCATGCTGGACAAAAGCTCCGTGACCGCTGAGAGTGTCATCAGTTACTTAGCTGCTAGTGGGATGGCACCCCCTTCCTCTTGTCTGCTTCTTGTGCCCAAGAATGATCATAGGGCTTTGGGTCTGCATGTCAAGAGAATGAAACCAGCAGGTACCGAATCCAGGAAGAGTTGGGTAGGAAAGAAAGTCGTAGCCCAGAAGACAGCAGATTCTGTTTTGGATGAGCCAAGTTTAGACCCAGATAGAAATGATACTGCTGGAGTTAGATGCCCAGTATTTTAACAAATAGGGCAGCGTAGAAGTAAGGCTTGGAGTGTTCTCACATATGCCAACTGTTTAAACTGGAGAGCTGGACATGCTCCCAAAGGTGTCTAGAAAGAAAGGCCAAAACTGAAGGAGAAGTATTGGTAGGACCCAGGCTATGGTGTTTGTAGTGGATGAGAAAAGGAGGGGAGCAGAGAGGATAGGGGGAGGAGAAGGGTGTCATAGAGGAGGGGACACAGGTGAGAAACCAGAGAGCACTGGAGATATATTGCCAAGTTCTTTCATAGAAAGCACTATTTATAAGAAACACTAAAGTCACATGGTCACAATTAAGACATCTTGGAAAAGGACGGTTATCTGAGAATATTGCATTCAGAGAAAAAAAATTAAGTAATTCTTTTTTTTTTTTCTGTTTCATGCAGCATACTGCTTGTTGTTAAAATTGAACAATATCCCATAAGGGAGAGATAAAAATGTAAGAGACTTAAGGGCGGCCGTGCCAGATCACTGGCAGGTGGTGTGGCCAGGGATGGAAAGGAGCGACTTCAGAAGGCTAAGATGGCTCTGTAACTGTGTACATGCTGGAGTATTTGTGCGCAATTGTGCATGTGTGTGCGTGTGTGCTTGTGTGCATATGTGTGTGTATTGTGAATGGATGAAGGCATGTGTGTGGAGGGTAATATCTACCTCTGGTATCTCCTTCAGTCACTTTCCACCTTATTTTTTGAGACAGAATCTCTCACTGAACTAATTTAGCTAGAGTGGTTGGCCAGCAAGCCACAGGAATCTTTCTAGTGCCACCTAAGCATTACAGATACTCACTGCTGAAGCCTGCTGTTTTATGTGATGCTCTGGGGTTGAACTCCAGCCTTCAGATTTGTACAGCAAGCTCTTTAATAAACGAGTCAGTTCCCCAGCCCAGCACGTTGAAGTATCTTAAATCACACGACAAATCTCTACTGTTCTGAGTTTTCCACAATCCAGCAGTGAAATAGTTAAGATTTGGCCCAGAAGATGCCTTTCTGATGGGTGGCCACAAACCATTGCTGTTTTTTAGCTACTCATCCCACAGCAGTTAATCTATAGGACTCCTTCTCAGTCTACCCCTACGGCCAACCAAAGGGCTACCCGTGCTGTCTGCAGTTGGAATGTCTGCTTGACATTGTTCTGCCTGGTGCAGGGAAACCCCTTTGTGATATGTTGAAGCTATGAGATAGAATAGATACGCGCCCAGCTAGGAACTTCGTGTTTTTTTTTTTTTTTTTTAAGATGATAATCTCTGCCTAAAGGTTAAACTCTCCCAGGGACTTACAAGGAGGCAAGAAGGCTAACGGGTTATCAAGAATCAACACATGTGTCGTGTGTTTTGGAAAACTCCATCCCATTGTGTACAAACAAATGTTCGTCTGTAATCAGATAGTCCCCGAGCTGCTGGGACACAATGCTGCTACAGAATCTTATTTCAAGGCAAAGGAAAATTAAATAGAAGGGGGAAAAAAAGCTCTTCAATAGAATCCTCTAATTGGCATTGTGTTTCGCGTTTGTGTTGAATAAATATTTACCTTGCAAGCCTGCGTGTGCCAGGGATGAGTCATTGAATTAAATAAGGTCAGCAAAGATAAGTCTTATCAGCCCTGCAGTTGTAAATACCAGTCTGTTGGGAGACTCTCAAAGCTACACTTGAGGATTTTGAATCTGCACTTCTGTAGATCTGGAGGGAGGTTATATATGGACAGCATCCCAGCTACATTGTAGCCTCAAGCATCATGCAGATGAATGAAGACATTTTCTCTCTCTGTCTCTTTTTCTTTCTCTCTGTCTCTGTCTCTGTCTGTCTGTCTCTCTCCTCTCTCTCTCTCTCTCTCTCTCTCTCTCTCTCTCTCTCTCTCTCTCTCTGTGTGTGTGTGTGTGTGTGTGTGTGTGTGTGTGTGTGTACTTTCTGCACTTTCACATCTATGGGAAGATGCACACCCTCATGTGTGGGCGTAGATGCAGTGTTGACCATGGCAGCCAATGGTCAACACTGGGTGTGTATCTGTTTCTGTACCTCCCTACTACTGTGATTATTGCTTTGGATCCACTGAACCTGGAGTCTGTAGTTGGCCTGACTGGCTAACCACCAGTGAACCCCAGGGAGGTTCCTGCCTCTGCCTCCCCAGAGCTGGGGTGATGGGAACACACAGTCATGCTCAGTTATCTTAAATGGGTGCTAGGGATCCTAAGGCAGGTAACGGGCACAGCAAGCTCATTGCCTATCCAGCCATCTCCCCAGTGCAAATGCTGTTTTCTCATTGTTTGCTTTCTTACAATTCTGGGGACCAAGCTCAAATCTTTGTACAGGGTAGTCGATGGCTCTGACATGGAGCCACATCCCCAGGAAACAGGAGAAATAATCTTAGCATGTAATGCTGCCCGTGAAATGAGGAACCATCACCACTGTGTTCTAGGAACTCTGTTTTACATTTCATAAGTGAACATACCACTTCAGTCTAGTCTTGATTTTGGTAAGGATGTGTTTTCAAAGAGATCCAAATCTGTACCCTAGGGCAAGGAGGTAAAGGGTATAAAGAGACAGCTGCCAACACAGGCTGTGGCAGTGCACCCCTTTAATACCAGTGCTCAGAAGGCAGAGGCAGGTTTAGCCTATCTACAGAGTGAGTTCCTGGACATCCAGGGCTACACAGAGAAACACTGTCTCAGAAAACATGAAAGCAGGGGACATGGGGGAGGGGAGGAAAGGTGGGAAGGAGGGAGGGAGAGAGAAGGAGGGAAGGAGGGAGAGGGAAGGAAGGGGGAATAAGGGAAGAAGGGAGAGAGGAAGAGAGAGGGAGGGAGGGAAGGAGGGGGAAGGAGGAATGGAGAGGGAGGGAGAGGGACAGGGATTGGGTGAGGTAGGGAGGAGGAGGGGGGGAGGGCAGGAGGAGGGGGACAAGGAGAGGGAGAGGGAGAGGTCCTAAAGAACTTTCCAAGCCCCCGATAGTATATCTCCTTAGTGAGCCCCCAGCCAAGGCCAAGTTGAGTCAAAGTCAAGGATTTCTTTGAAACCATCCTAGTGTGCAATGTAATTCACCCCATTCATAAACAGAGAGCTGCTGACACAACAGCCCTCAAGGATGTGGTGCTAAATGAAGGACCCCACCCCACCCCCAGACCACTGTAAGCACATTCTGGTGTCCTGTGCTTACCATCTCCAATTGCTTACCTCTTATACACTACACACTACAAGTCTTCCCAGGATGGTCACCACTTCATTTCCAATGAGACATCTCACCATCTCACCGTGGATGAGAGCGTATCCTGCCTGAAGGCCCCGTGAGCATCCTCCGATCCTCCTCCATGGACTTCAGCATCTCTGGACACTGTTGGCCACACCCTCCTCCCCAAATGCAAACTTCCCTGGCTCACATCATCCTCACTGCTCATTGCCTTAGGTTTCCGTGTGTGTCCCACCCTGTAGCTCAGGCTGGTATTGATCACAAGACTCCCCCTGCCTCAGCTTCTCAAACACTCAGGATTATAAGTGTGCAGGGATGTGGCTTGTATCCTTTACCTCCTGTCACTCTAACCTTGTTCCTAAATATCCAGGTGCAATCATCCTCTTGGCCTGGACTCAACTATTTGGAATTCTGTTGGATTTGGTCCCAGCCTTCTCTCCCATCCGTCTCTTTATTTGATCTTACAAATCCTGTCGTCAGCATTATCAGGTCTGCCAACCCTGGCTTTCACCTCACAGAATATCTGCCTTCTGCTCTTTTGATGTCCAGGTACTCTGACCCACTTATAGCTCCTTAAATGAACCATGCTCTCTCCTACCCCAGGGCCTTTGCACATGATGTTTTTGACCTGGAAACTTCTAATTCACTAACTCACTCTCTCTTTCTCCCTCCTAAAGATAATTGAAATGTATGGTTCAGATTTAGCTTATTTAAACACAATGCCTGGACATCCTCCATAAACTCAAAACTGGGTCAGGTCTTTGTTAGTTAGTAAGTTAGTTTATTTGTTTGTTTTGCTTTCTAGAAAGTTAAACACACAACTAAAATGATCCACGCTGGATTTAGGCTTCCTACATTTAAATTCTTGCTCAAAGTTATTTTAGCAACCACTATGTGACTCAGTTAATTTTAGATCATACTGTTAATTAGAAAGCATGGCTGAAATACTCCAGTGGGATTGTTATAAAGATGAAGTGATTAAATATAGTTGGTTCTCATCACTGGGTACATAACTACTGCTCAAGAACTGTGAATACTACAGTGACTTGAGCAACTGATTCTTGAATGATATCTGTCTCCTTCATTGGACTCGAAGCTCTATGGAAACAGGACTCACTGTCTAGGTGGCTGCCACTTCCTTGAGCCCAGCGGAACACCCGGCACTTGTCAGGACCTAATAAATGGATGCATAAATAGATGGGTGATGGAGTCACAGCTTCATGGAATAATACATGTAGTGCAGGCAGGAAGGTGCGGGGCCTGCATTAGTGTGTGTAGGTGTTCAGGGAGTGGGACTATTTATAGCTCCATGTATCAAGGGACTTGCATTAGGAGGCAGCCTTTTCCTGGACACGGTGGGTGGGTAAACTCTGAATGTACCAGTGACTACCGGGCCAGCAAGAGATGAAGATTAATGAACCAAGTAAATGGCAGGATTATCTTAGTTTGCCAACCACTTAAAAATAGTTTGCTGATAACTGTTCCTGTCCACCCTCAATTATGGTTTTGGTTTGACTTTTTTGCTTTTGTATGAACACTGGAAAAAACTTCTTGCACTGTTTTAGATACCGCTAGATCGGCCAACATCAGTAGTGGAAAAATGGGGAATGCCTATTAAGTACATTATTTAAAAATAAAAGTCAGATTGTGGGGGCCTTGGGCACCAGAGACAGGACTTTTATTTTATAAAGCATTAGGAACTGAACAGGGAAGGACTAGAGAGAAAGGTGTGAAGAAAGACTTATCTAAGTAGAGTCAGGGACAAAGAAAAGGATGGTGGCTATTGTTGCCATAGTAACACAGGTCAGGCAGGGAGGCCTGGGCCAAGTCACTCATTAGAGGCAGATGGCTTCAATCAGATTGAAGAATGCATCCAAGATGCAAAACATCTAAGGAATTGTATGTCTCTAAAAGATTTTCCAAGGCCAACTGATGTAACTGGTGGCCACGCGAATGCATATTTTGATTACCTGCTCCATGTTGAGAAAATTTTCCATATATTATTGTTGTTATTTCAACAAGAAATTCTCTTGGGCCAAATGCCCCTCCCCTGGTACAATAGGTCACTTGGTAATCAGTTTCTCCACCATCCAGTACCAGCCATGTGGCTCTGAGCCCTGAACAAAGTTTCCACTTCTGTATCTGGGAAGTGAAGTAGGAATGATATAGTTGTCTCACGGAGTTGTGGGTCGATCGCCTGGAGGGTTAAATGATGCAATCCTTTGATTTTTAGAGATGATATCTCACTATTCAGCCAAATTTTCATGCCTTTATTTCTGGAATCCTGGAATTCCAGGCTTGAACTGTGATGCCTAGAGGGTATCAGCTCACAGAGTGTAGCCCCACCCTGCGCATGCTTCCCTGCCTTGTGCCCAGGAACTGTGATCCCCACTACCATCTGCAGTTATCCGAAGTCCTAGCAACATGGCTCTCCAGACTGTAGGAAAATCCGATTAGCTGGACTTTAAAGAATCACTAACCGGTTATGGCCTTGGCTCCAACGGTCTCCACCCCTAGCTGGCTGGGAGATCATTAGCCCTAAGCTTTGGTGTCTTCATCTGAAAATCTAAGATGGCTGCATGTATTCCATGAGGGGTGGATGAGAGAAAATGGCAAGGCAGAGCTGGGTGAAGTGTACCAAAGCCAATCGTTTCCGAAAAGAAGCCCACGATGGCCCTGTTGGAAGTACCTTGCCATCCCTGTGGTAGTCTACAGATGGTAGTCACAACCTAGATGTGACCATTATATGAGCTGGAGTTGAGCCCTGCAGGAGGCCCATTTCCTCCCCCCTAATCAAACAGGGTTATCCAGGGCTGCTGGCAGGATTCTAGGAGAAGAGCCAGTCTTCAGGGCAGGGTCCTCTTAGATTCTAGAAAACAGACTGGGTCTTCACTGTGCCTTTTGTGATGCACAATCACTCTTCAAGGCACCATCAACTGAGAAGCCAGACATGGCATGGTCCGTGTGTTGCTGGGAATTATTCCCAGAGGCAATAAGTGTGTGACTTATTCCCGGAACATGACATCAGCCCGCTCTTTCCTGTCTTCTGCCTCTTGTGCCTTCATAGACTGGAAGACAAAGTCTGGGTTGACAAGGAAATTGCTCAGTATGATGGGGATAATCCTGGGAATTAGACCATATTTCCCAGCTGTTGGTCTCGGGATAGGCCAGCTCACACAAGTAGGTGACGTAAAGTAGCATGTCCAATACTTCAGTTCATTCAGAATTAATTAGGAATTGATTAATTAGGAATGACAGCAAATAATTTTCATCCTCTCTCTGTGCCTTTGACCTTTACTCCAGGAATGTTAGAAACATTCTGCGTGTTTAGGGGCATTACAACTAAGGACACTTGTGACCACACATGTCTTGTCTGGTAGAGGTAGCTCCAGGTCTCAACTATATCAGTGTGGATATTTTTCCTGTTAGCTAAATTATAAAGCACTGCAGATTTCCTCATAGGTGAGAAGTCCTGTGAGCTGGGGTGTGTGTGTGGGGAGGTGGGGGGGGGGCAGGACATGTTAATAGGACCAGTAGCAGGGCTAAGAGGAGTTACAGCTTCAGGCTTCTTCCCTGATGCAGCAGGGGTCTGAATGGTTGAAGTGATCCCCAGCTGGCACCGTCCCTCGACCAAGCCGAACATACTAGTGGTCAGTTACTTAGAATACCACTTATCTTTCCCAGAGTGTGACTTTCCTGTCTTCCAGATAATGCCTCATCTTTTCTGTCTAGCTGACAATTGTCCTTCATTCCAAATGATATAGAATGTGGTCCTATCTGTGTCTCTTGGTCTCACACACACACACACACACACACACACACACACACACACACACACACTCATGCACGCACACACACGCACGCACGCACTCACTCACTCACTCAGGAGCACACACCCCAAGTAAGTCAAAGAATGTGTTGTTTTTCTCCAAACGTCTCAACAGAATGAAGAATACAAACTTTACCAAGAACAGTCTCAAGGGAGGCTAGAAGTAGAGAGAGATGGAGCTGTATTGGCCACAGCCTATATTGGTGCATCAGATGTGAGCATTCAGAAACTTTATTTCCAAAGGATACACTCTCAGGAGGCAATTAATCTAAGGCTTCAGCACAGCACATTATATACTAGTTGGCACATTTGGACCAACCCAAACCCAAACGAACACAAACATTTTACTGAAGCATTTGGGAAGTAAAGATCAGGAGTTTCCTGCAGTCTCCCCTGTGCCTGAATCCCTCCCTAGGTGTCAGGGGGTAAGAAAGTCTAACTGTTCTCAGACCCTTGATTAATTGTCTCATTGTGGTGCCAACCAATATACAATGTCCTGCGCCAGGGCCTAAGAAGATTAATTTGCCTCCTGCGTGAGTATTCTTTGGAAATATATGTCATTGTGGTTTCCCTGCAGCAGTTGCATCTGGCCTGCAGCATCTGTCCCCAGAACCGAAATGGCAAAGCATTGTCCTAAAATAACTGAGCTGAAGAATTTTAAAAATGCATCAATTGCCAGATGTGCAAACTGAAGTGTTTCCCAAAGCCTTGTGTTTCCTCCTGTCTCACCGGGGAAGGGGAAACGGCAGTTGGCTCCTGGTGATTGACATACAGTCCTTTCTTCCGGGCATGCATGTCTGTCCTCGTCATGTGGCATCCCTGAATCCCTGATTCCCTCTGCCGTTCATGAACCATTGGGGTGACAACCATTGCCAACCATGGCCACCGTGCTTTTGGTTCTTCTCTTTCCTGCGTTACCCTATTATTTTTAAAGAGTCAGGATCTCAGGAGCCTCTTCCTGGCATTTAATCTCATTCGCGTCTCAGAAAATTCTGAAAGAGCTAAGGGAGAAAATAAAATGACATGTACTTTGTAGAGGAAACATGAGGGTCAATAGGAGATTTAGTCAAGGACATCGGTGGTAACAATAAATAACACCCCAAGACTGTACTCCTAATCTCCCATCTCACTCAACCAGTGGCTCTTTTCATAGGTACACATGAATATAGAATACCATGAGGAAAGGGCTGGGGAGGTGGCTCCGTGGGGAAAATGCCTGCTATATATTACCGTGTTCTTCAGCCCTCACTAGCACCCACATTGAAGCCATTCTGTAATCTCAACACTGGTAGACAGGCAGGCTCCGAATGCTTTTATTGTACAGTCTGTGTAGTGCATCATATGAAAGGGATCTCTCTGTGCAAGTGTGTGTGTGCGGGGTGTGCATATGCCATGCTGCATGCACGGAAGCTAGAGAACCGCCTCAAACGTCCAGCCTTAACCTGTTTGAGGCAGGGTCTCGAATGTTCGCTGCTGTGTGCACCAGGCTTGCTGGCCAGGAGCTCTCGGAGGCTCTGTGCATTTCATTTTAGATCTTTCCATAGCAGCACAGGATTTGTAGATAGTGCTGCCTCGCCCGGTTTTCCGTGGGTGCTGGGGATGCAAAACCCTACTCTCCTGTTTGTGCAGTAAGCATTTTCCTCACTATGCCGACTTTCAGGCCCAATAGCACCTCTTTCTTTCTTTAGCCTCATATTCTCCCCTCTTTTCTTCACCCCACTCTTCATCGTGTATACAGGACCTGAACCCCAAACCTGCTACCTTTGTAATACTCACATTAACATATCCAAACACCCACCTCTCCTCATCCTCTGTGACTTGTTTTTTTCCCCAGGAGAGACAATGCTTGTTCCTCAGTTTGACTCCTCCGGTGCCCCCCTCCTTCTCTTCCCCTCTACTGCAAAGGTCCTTGAGTGATGTGACTTTCAAGGCAGGGGTTGGCATTTCTTCCCTCCTTTCCTAAATCAAGCGCTGGGTCTCAAAAGCATTATCCTTTCTTTCAGGCAAAGCCACCGAAACCTGAAGCAATGAGCTCGCCAGGGATGGTCCTGTTCTACTTCATGCTTATTGGAATGTGTTCTTCGGAAGCTATGCTGAGCACCCCGGCAGAGTCTATTGTTCATCCTTCCGTGAGTAACTCTAAGTCTAGTCGTTTCCTCTTTCCTTGGCCGAGCTCTTTGATTTTCTGGTAAGGTCACAATCAGAAAGCAGTTCTTTTAAGCAGCTGGGTAGGAAGGGATTTTGAGACAGTGTTGCAAATGTAACTATGTTACATGAATGTAACTAGTCAAAGATGTGTTAACTAGGCTAAGACTGTGTGCAATCTGAAATCAGTAGTAACAGCTTCCCTCACTAGACTACCATCTCCACACCCAAGATGGGCTACATGCAGCAAGACAAGTTCTAACTGTAGATCAAGCCAAAATCATAAGTTTACTTAAAACAGATTTAGGAATGATGTAAGTCGACTGCAAGATTCTTCACAGTAAAAGTTGTAGACAAGAACGTGTTGCCATCTCTGAAAGGCTGGAGACACCTGATTGGCTGAGGCTTCTGCTTAGCTGGACGTGATAAAGCAGCACAGTTCAAACGCCATTAGTCTCTATGTACGTTTCACAGTCAAGGGTTAACAGCCCTGAAGGACTGTAGGTAGTGTCTAAGACTCTTTCTCAGGAATAATGAAAGTCGCTCGTTCATCTTTGGGAAATCAGGCGGCATTCAGCTAAGTAGGGGAGGTGATGGGTATACTGTGGGATGCTTTATCCCACTTGTCTGTACACTAGAGGCAAGCTCCACTGCAGGCTGGGAGATCGCACCTGTAATTCTTCATCTTAGTCTCTTCACTTGCAGAATCATGCTAGCAGTAGCAGCAATTTCCTATGATTCTTACGAGAATTAAATTAGCTTATGTTTATGACAGGCATCAGAAAAAATACTGTTTCAGATTTTTTCTCTTGTATTGAACGTAATCTGATGAGACTGGACTATGATTCAGGGAGTATAATTTATTCACATTTAGTATGTTTGAAGTCTGACTTTCAGTGTTCTAGTTTATGACTGTGTTTGTCGGCTTTCTTGATGATGTAACAGATGTCTGGTGCAAACAATTCGGAGACAAATGCTTTGATTTTGACTCATAGTTTTGGAGACCGTCCTCCGTGGAGGGATGACGTGACATACCACGAAGTTTGTGTTCACAGTAGCTGTGACACAGAGTAAAGGAAACGCTGGTGTCTGGCTGCTTTTCTCCTCTCCCCTTTAATTCTTTCTGCTCCATTTTCCTTGGACAACCCCCCCATCATAAGGGTGAAGCCAACAACACCAGACTGAGCCTGTTCTCAGGTAATCCTCTCTGGCAATGCTTCTTCGGAGCCCAGAGCTGTACCTCAGCCTCCCGGGTGATCCTTGATCAGGTCAAGTAGACAATGGAGACTTGCCATCTCCAAGACTGTGTGCACTTTCTTCTGTTTCCCATTTTAGGGTCTAGGTTTTCTTTGCCCTTTTTTTTGCCACTCTCATGCTCCTTCTCTTCTAAGCTCTGGTTTGTGGGGTACAACTTAGGCAGGAGAATGAACCGGCCTACTCATTGGATTAAGGAGGAAACATTTGCACCTGTACCATAGTGGTTATTCAGAAGATGTGGTGTGATTTCCATATGGAGGACAATCTATCCCCTCTTTCAGAAGTGTCCCAATGATCACACCCGCAGCAACAAGCGGCACGTGTCTAACCTCGGCATCATACCTCCATGTCCAGATCTGACACACACAAGCTTCAGAGTCTTCATTACTTTTCCTTATATCTCTGAACCTATGTCCTCTCTGGCTTGTTGTAAAGATCTATGGGCCTCTGAATTGGTCCTTATACTTGATATATGTTGCTAGCCATCTGGGAGGAATCTTGGTAAGATAATTATCCAACTTGGAAGCAAAGATTATCTTGACATTCTAGGCTCACAAAAGGAGTGAGTGGAAGAAGGCTCCGGTGATGGCGGCCGAGATGTGGGGCAGCTGGAGTCCCTGCTAAGCATCTTGTCTCCATCTGTGCCTCTAGATTTTCCCATCTACCTATCCAGCTGGGGAGATTCCTCAGTTGCTGGACCGTTCTTGCCGAGCATGAGTAAGGACCCAAGCCTACTCCTCAGCATCCCTGTATAAAAGCCAGATGTAGTCGTGTATACTCATCACCCCACGCTGGGGAGGGTGAAGAGAGTGGGGTCCCTGGTGCCCAGTGCCAGCTGGCCCAGTCAGATTGGTGAGCTCTAGGTTAAAAAGAGAGAGCTTGTATCAAAAACCAAGGCAGAGAATAACTGATGAAGGCATCTGAAGTTAACTTCTGGCTGCCACATATACATAGAAACACACAGACACACACACACACACACACACACACACACACACACCTCATACTTCTAACTAATTACCCTCCCCAACTCCAGACCACCCACTTCCACTAAAATTATTTAGCAAGCCATCTTGTGTGAAAGGTGGGGCTCTTCCTGGAATTGGTGACCTTGTCTCTTCCGGCTGAAGTGCTGCCACCAGGAAATCCCCACTGGACGGAGCTGTGGCACAGAGCCTCATCTGGAGAACTTTGTATAAAGTGCCTAGACAGATTCAAGTGAGCTGTTTTGTCTAATCTGAAAACACCGCAGACTTTGTGATCTGAGTCCATTTCCCCTCCTTAGCTATTGCAGCCAGAGAGCAAAATTTAGTAGAAAAAGCAAGTGCTAGAGTCTCACAGTTTCCGAAGCTAGAACCCGCTGAGGACTCGGGATGGTAAGGCTGGTCCGTGGGAGGCCAGAGAAGTGGGGCACACGAGCACACACCGCTGCCGTAGACCACATTAGACACACTGTACGCCTCCGCACAGGCGTTGTTTAGAATGCAGAGATGAGAGCTTAGGAGAAGCAGATGGTTCTTCCAGCGAATAGTAGGAGGGGGCAGTGGAAGTCAAGTCATGATGTGACTCTAGCCTTTGCCTGTTCAAATCAAGGTCCTAGGACCTGACTGACCAGTTTTGGGTAGTACCGTGTATCAGGGCAGGAGGAACAGGACATGAGAGCTGTACCTTGCAAAGACGAGTCCAGAAAGTTCCATATAAACTATATGGAACTATATTCCACTATAAAGCATCAATTCTCCACCTGTAGTTTGCGACCCATTTGTGGGGCCGAGCTACCCTTTCACAGGGGTGGCCTAAAACCATTGGAAAAGAGAGATATTAACATTATGATTCATAACAATAGCAAAACTACAGTAATGAAGTAGCAGGGGGATAATTTTATGGTTGAGGCTCAGCACAACAAGAGGAACTATACTAAAGGGTCATAGCATTAGGAAGGTGGAGACGCAGTGCAGTACAGGTTTGAGAAGGTTGTGACCCCCATAAGGAACCTTCACACACGGGAGGCGCTGGTCACCAAGGCTCCTGACTGGACCTGTCGTTGAGCTTAGTCAGGCTGTGGGAAGGAAAAGAGAATTTCTGTCCTCACAAAGCCTGGAGGTACTACGCGGCATTAGATGTGAGATGTGCTTTGATTCTGAACACATTGCAGCCAGCAGCGTGTGTCTGTGTCCCTCAAACACACTTCAGACCGTACAGAGGCGGCTAGCCCCGCCTCCGCGGCCTCCATGGAGGATGGAAACAGGACTACAGGGCCAGAATCGGCCTTCTACCTGGGCACAGGGCCAAGCCGTAAGCAGGGGAAACTGAGAGGAACCACCCTATACATCAACTCTGTGACTTCAGTTCCTGTATCCTTACATTCCTCTGGGACAACTCACTGCAGAGGAAGCAGCAATTGGGCTTTTGAAATTCCAGTCACCATCCATCATGTCTCCGGTTTGTCAAGTGCATTTGCGAACTCTCCTGTGCATAAAACGCTCCCCGCCCTTCCTCGCTTCTTATACATTTTAACATTGTCCTCAGCCAGTGTCTCTTAAGGACATCAAGGAGAGGGATACCCACAGAGCATCTGGCAATTTCCCCAAATTACAGCTTAGAATGGAGAGGGAGACCAGCCAGGGAAACTGTTAGTTGAAAAAAGGAGTGAGTTGGGCATGGTGGCGTGTGCCTTTCATCCCAGCACTCAGGAGGCAGAGGCAGGTAGATCTCTGAGTGCAAGGCTAGCCTGGTCTACAGAGTAAATACAGAGTAAATTCCAAGACAGCCAGGGCTACACAGAGAAACCTTGTCTGGAAAAGAAAAAAGGTAAAAACAAAATAACCAAACCCCGATAGTTAAAAATTTAAAAGAAAAGAAAGGGAGAGGAAGAGGAGGCAGATGCGCAGAGTATGAAGGGATGCATTAGGTAAGGGAAGCCTGCTCCCTGGAGGAGCTCTGGTTCCCAGAATATCTCCTAAGCCGTCATAGGCAAGGGCAGACTTTGGAGTCAGGTTTGCTAAGTTCAAAATCTGACTGCCAAAACACAGTGACCTTAGGCAATGTATTTGACTTCCTGTACCTGTGTGGTTTGTTTGTTTATCAGTGAAATGTGAATGGTCGCAGCACCTTTGATTGTCCTGGTGGAGAGTGTGTAACATATCTTAGGAATTTGGTTGTCATTGAGCTAGTGTGAGAGTGAATGAACGAGGAAAACACCACGGACCCAGTTGATGAGGGTAGTAAGCTTAGCGTTGTGTGGCATTCAGAGATGTGTGGAGTTCACAGGAAAGGGCATTTCAGTGTGTGCAGGGTCATCAAAGAAATGGGGCTGGGAGAGGAGTTTGCTCTGTGGGGGGGTATCCCAGGAGTCTCCCTGCCTCAGGAGGCAACAAGGAAGGCCAGGGTGGTAAGGGCAGGCTTGGTCACTAGTTATTGGGTGGAGACAAATGTCATCATCAGGGTGGACTATTCATCACGGATGGGTGTTGCAAAGGACGGACTTGGGAAGAACCCAGTGGCACTGCACAGAAGGGTGGCAGTATCCCAAGCAATGTGGCCTCTGACACTAAGTGGTGCTTTCTGTTCTCTACCCACGGTAACCATGTGACCTCTGTGATGGCCTTGTAGAACAGGCTGTACTTGTGCCCCTGCTACAGATTGGGGAGAAGCATGCAGGCTGAATAACTTGTTTCAGGTCCCACTGCTATCTGATGGTGGAGCATATTAGTGTCAGTAGAACGATCCTGTCTGTCTGTCTGTCTGTGTCTCTTCCCCCCACCCCCATGTGTATGTGTGTGTATGTGTGTATATGTCTATGTGTGTGTGTTTGTTCAGATGCATGGTGCTGAATGTATGGGAGCCAGAGAAAGATGTTTGGGATCCTGCTCAATCACTCTCTTTGACTTTCTTGAGACAGAAGTTTCAGCTGAACTTCAAGCTAGGCTGGGATCCAGCAGCCCCCCAACACTTCTCTCTCTGCCCCTCACAGTGCTGGGGCTCTACGTCTGGGAGGTCACGCCCTACCTTTTTTTATAGGTTCTGCTCATTTGAATTCAGGCTGTCATGCTTGCGCAGAAGGGTGTTTTCATCTGTTGTTTTAGTTTGTTTCCCAAAGTCACTTGTGGACGAAAGGGTTTATTTTATTTCATCTTATAGCATATAGTTCATCGTGGAAAGCCAAGGCAGGGATTAAAGTAGGAAGCGAAGCACTGCTTCCTCCTGTGTTCCCCGTGGTGTGCCCACTCAGCTACCTTCCTTATATAGCACAGGCTGACTGCCTGGGATGGTCCTGCCCCGTAGTGGACTTGACCCTCCTACATCAATAAGCAATCTGAACTGAGAGTCCCTCTTCCAAAGTGTGTCGAGTTGATAACCAGGAATACCCATCATATCTGTGAAGCCATCTCCCCTGTCCAAGTCTTTGATTTAATGACTGTAAATTATATCAACTAAAATGCACTTCGCGCTTACCCCCTGCCATTCTGCAGTTTACGCAAGTCTTGTAATATCCTATGGTATCGACACTGTCCTTGTTCACACTTTTCAGAAAAGAAAGTAAGGCTCAACAAGCATTGGTAACCTCCCTACAACCACAAAGCTAGAACAGGCACAGGTAGATGGTCTGACTGCCAGAGCCATCTAGAATCTAGGTGGGAAAGACCCAGAAGAAGGAACTATTATGTCTAAGCAGGCAATGACCAAGTAGTCTGAACAGCAGTATAAAAAACCTGCGGCTGTCCAAGCTGAATGTTGGGAAAAGGTAAGGAAATTGATTCATGTTATACACCACCAGCCCCATTTAGGGTTTAGTTCTCAAGTAGAGAGCAGAGGAGACTAAAGTCTCTTTCTGATAGTGCTTACACACCAGGGAGGGCAAGAGACCCAGAAGCAGTGACGTCTTCCACTGCTGGATCTAGAGGCTGGTTCATGCACACACTCCTGTCGTATTTTCCTCAGATCTGCATCTGTGTTCTGCTGTGATGCTGAGCTGTCCGTAAGTGGAAAGTCAGGCAAGAAGGGCTCCCCAGTACCCGCTGACACACTTCTAATTGTTCTTTCAGATTCTCCGAGAACATGAACTAGCAGGGGAAGAGCTACTGAGGCCAAAAAGAGCAGGTATGCAGACTTCTTGCTAAAAGTCACATTTATGAATCCACCTTATAAAAGCTGTGTCTTCCAAGGCAACTTAAAAAAAACTTATTTGTTTGTTTATTTGTTTGTTTATATGAGAACACTATAGCTTTCTGCAGACATACCAGAAGGGGACATTGATGTGTTTATAAAAGGATGAAGAGAGGAGGGATATGTTTTGGTGGTGTGTGGTGAGGTGTGGGGGAAGGGGATGCCTCCGTGGGCCCAGGCTGAAGCATCCCTTTCCCCTGAGGCACCAGTATAGTATAGAATAGAATTTATTCAAGCACACTGTGAACTCATGGAGAGAGAAGAGGGAAGAGAAGGGAATGGGGAGAGGGAGAACAGAATGGGGGAGAGAGGGGGAAAGGGGATAGAGTGGAGTCAGGAAGGCAAGAGCGAGACAGACAGAGAGAGAGAGAGAGAGAGAGAGAGAGAGAGAGAGAGAGAGAGAGAGAGACGGAGCCTAGACAAAATGCTAACAGTCATCAGACCCCATTACAGATGGTTGTGAGCCACCATGTGGTTGCTGGGAACTGAACTCAGGACCTCTGAAAGAGCAGTCAGTGTTCATAACCGCTGAGCCTCAAAGCCGTGTCTCTCCACTCTGAGCCTCCTTGTTTATTATTCCCCTAAGCAGCATAAGGGGGGTAGTCCTGGGGCAGGAAATACTCGCACATTTAAGGATTTGAACATTCCAAAATTTTTCCAAGCATGCTTTCACTAAAAACAATCGTGACAACAATAAATCTCCACAAACGCACGTTCCCCATTTATTATATGTGCTGCCCTGTGCTCTCAGCCCCGCCCCCCCCCCCCAGAGTCAGTGGGAAGTTAAAGAATCTGCCTGTCTTCCATGGATGATGGATTTGCCTTGGTACTTTTACAAAACCACCAACGGGACAAAACAACCATAGAGAGTTCCTGTGCTGTGCCCTGGGTGGCAGGATTGTAAGTTGCAATAGGACTGTGAGTCTCCAGCAACGTGAAGGAAACAGGCTAGGGAAAATTTGCAAGCAGTTGTACCTAAAAGAGGCCCGGGTTTGGCCTGGTGTAGTCACTGAATGAGGAGGTAAGATGGGAACCAGAGTTTCAGAATGGCACCCCTGTTCTGTCTTTTACAAATGTATTTTTTAAAAATGTCATAGAGAGAGGTAGAGGTAGATAGATATGCTTATCACATCCATGCCTCATTTAATTAATGGTGAAATCAATGTTTATATTTATTCTCAGGACATTATAGATTTCTACATATATGACAAGTCAGATGTCCAGACTTACTATCTTCCTGAGACATGTATTTTTATATGTGTGTATGTGTCTATGTGTATATATACATACATATCTCATACAAGTATCAATTATATACTTCATACATATATCACTGTTATTATATTTCAGGTGATTTAAGTTAGTTGAAGAACTTTATAACCTGGAGCTAATGAGATAGCTCAGTTGGTAAAGTGTTTCCACACAGGAACCTGGGGATCTGGGGATTCCCAGTATCCATATAGAAAACTAGGTAGGTTGGGGCCCACTTGTAAGCCCAGCACCATGGAGGCAGAGACAGGAGAACTCATGGGTTTCACTAGCCTGTCAGCCTAGCTTAATTAGACAAATCCCTGTTCAGTGGGAGATAATGTCTCAAGAAATAAAGTCAACAGAATCCTAAAGAACAATACCCAAGCTTGACCTATGGCCTCCACAAGTACACACACACACACACACACACACACACACACACACACGCACACACATATACATGCTGCCACCGCCACCATCACCACCATCACCACCATCACCACCACCACTACCACCACCACCACCAACATCATCATCCATTTGAAGGAACCTGATGTATCACATAGAGGGGCCACTCATTAATGCCAGTCCCAGATAATGACATGAAGGCAAGAGAAATGCACCATGACACACTAGCTGGCATTTTAAGCAAACTCTTTCCATACAGCTGGGGAGGAGCCTGCATAGAACCCAAGACCAGGACTAAGAAGATGTGTGGGGCTCCTTGACAGAGCAAAGTGTGGTTGTGGGAGAGCAGGAGGAGCTAGGATGGGTGAAAACAAATCCAGGATTGTGTCACTATTGCATCAGGAAGTCGGGTCCAGGCCAGCTGGAGGCTGGCACCAGGAAGTGATGGATGCAAACTATTGTAATTGCAATGATCGAGGTGGTCCTTGCTAAATTAATTAGATAAAAATATCAGCATGCTGAGAAAGCAGCTAGGAGGCTGAGCAGTTCCCGCATGACATGAGTAAGAGGGGGCAAAGCTTGGGCTTGCTTGCCCAAGCTCATTTGAGAAAAAAGGAAAGAGGTCCAGACACTCACGAATGCCACATGGAGAAGTATGCAACGGACAGAAGACAAGAACACAGAGACCTATGAGGCTGTGTGTTCAGAAAGCTGTAGGGAGAGACCTGTGTTGGAAAGGATTTTAGAGATTTGCAGATAATCCCCAAATATGGTCTTTTCTGGGTCCCACGTCCAAAGTCAAGTTATAAAAGAAAGGAAGAAGACCTATGGGAGAGCAAACCAACATCTGTCAGCATTCTTGCAAGCAGTTCTAACTGTACTCAGTGGCTTTCAGAAATAGAGAGGTAGAAAGAGAGAGATGGAGAGGTGTGGAGGATGTGTTGGGAAGAAGGGGGAGGGGGAGAAGGTGGGAGGGGGAAGGAGAAGTCAAATAGCATCAAGATGTACTGTGTACCTGTATGAAGCTATGAAAGAATAAATAAAAGATATCTTTAGGAAGAAAGAGGGAGGTTCTTGGTTTGTAGTTCAAGGTATCATCATGGTGGGCAAGGCCTGGTCGCCTCGCATGGGACGCGTCTTTGGCCAGGAAGCAGAGAGAGATGGATGTTGATGATCAGCTTGCTGTGTCGCTGTTTACGTCGGAATCCTGCTCATAGATGGTGTGCCTCGCATTTAGGGTGGGCCTTCCTCTTTCAATTGGTCTTCTCTGCAGATGCCCTCAGGGGCACCACCCAGTGCTGAGACTCCTAAAAGGCTTTTAAATCACAGTCAAGTTGATAATCAAAATGAACTCTCCCCAGGGAATTTTCATGGGGGTTGAGTGGTTTAAGTGAACATTCTTGTCGTTTAGCAGTAACAAAAATGCCAGCTACAAAGTTCTTGACCTGGGGTTTCTGACCTAAATTGGGAAGAGTACCTTCAGGCCTGCCACTGAAGAACGCCCTCTAGTTTGTCTTTGGCTTCTGAATGATTGGGCAGGGAGAGAGGATTCCAGATGCATTGACACCCTGGACATGCTGCAATGCCCCCACCCCTCACCCAAAGCAAAGACAGATCTCTGGGTGCCTGTGAGGACCTTTAACAGAGCTGACAGTTTGGGTGCATGGGCTCTTTGTGATTTGGGTCCAAACATACTATAAATTTCTGAGCCTGTAGCAGGGAGCCTGGGGCTTCCTGACTGTCCTTCGCGGACAATGTCGTGTGTAGTCTGAGGGAATAGATTGGTGGTGGACTGAGAAGAGGGTCTGGGTTTTCTCTGGCTCATGTGTGGGGTTGATGTAGGTTCAGGTCCAGTTTTAGACTTAACATTGAAAGTCAAGAGTGTTCTCTCTCTTTTTTTTTTTAATCTGATATTTGTTTGACCATTCAGAGGTGAAATATCAAATTAAGGTTAATTTTTCTTGGCTCCTAATATACATAATTATGTGTGTGTGTGTATGTGTGTGTGTGTGAGTGTATGTGCATGAGTATTCATACATGTGTGTAAGTGAGCACAGATATGTGTGTATGTGTGTGTGCGTGTGTGTGTGTGTGTGTGTGTGTGTGCACGTGCAGGTGTGTGGATAGAGTGTGTTCATGTATGTTCATCCGTTTGTATGAAAATAGGTGTATGTGTGTGTGTTTTTGTGTGTGTGAGTGCAGCTGTGTGCATATCGACTTATGCCTGGAGATTGGAGGACAGGCTCAGGTATTGGTCCTCAGCTTCCCTCCTCTTGTTTGAAATGGGATCTCTTATGTGCTGCTGTTTGAAAGGCTAGCTGGCTGAAAAGCTGACACGAAAGATTCTCCTGTCTCTGCCTCCCATCTCCTGGTGGGAGGTGCTCTAGAATAATAGACCTTTGAGTTACTATGTCTGTCTGTCTGTCTTTCACTTCATTTCCTTTTTAAAACATGGCTTCTGGGAATCTAAGCTCAGGCCACCGAACACTCCTTCCCTCAGACATCTTCCCAGCCCCCATCTCACAACCCTAGAGTAGCTTCGTGGAAAGAGGAATACTGGGTATCAGTTCTACCTTCCCAGGGAAAGAACATTGCACAGGGCTAGTTCTCATGACTTGGACTATGGTGGATTCCTCAAACTAATGATTTTCTCTGGACTTCACCATCCATTGTTCATCATATGTGATGCTAATCTTCTTCCCCACCCACATGTGCTGTGTGAGCCACAGCCTGGAATCCTGGCAGCTTTCTCTTGTATAACACACCTTCCTAACCCCAGAGGGAGAATGGGACCCTCTGATGACATCAGCTGAGCAATGACACAGCGTGGTACAGACAGGGCCACCCAATGGGCCTTCTGGGAAATGTCAAGGAACAAGCAGAAGACTGGGCTTCTTTCTGCGTTCATTGTTTTGAGGTGGAGGGAGAGGCAGGAGAGCGAAACCTTTATCAATGAGGAATCACTGCCCCCAGCAAGCTCCCTTCTCCTGGGTGAAGTCGGCAGGTGCCCTGTTGCAGGCGGGCGATCCATTCATGCATCAGCTTAAGCACTGCTTCTGAGAACCCACTTCCCTTCCTGTTGCTAGGCAGAACCGGTATTGTTTGCTTAAACAGCTGCGACTAAGACCCAGGGCTGTCTGTGGCAGTTAGTGGCCAACTTTCCAGAAATGTCTTTTTCAGATAAGTGCTTCGAGGCTGGCAGGGACTTGTGGGAAAGGAGAGGGGAAATCCTGGTCAGTTAGTGTCCCCTGAGCCTGTGGATGGGTAGCGTCTGACACCAGTGACACCTGGAATGTTCTACCGTCCCCTCAGGGCAGTGTGTGCCAGGACAATCCAGACAAACAACAGAAAGAGTGAAGGGGATGGAGACAAAGAAAATATCAGTGAGCTGTCAGAGGCAGCTGCTTCATGTGGCAGAGAACGGTCTAGGTCATCTCTGATACACACTTGGAAGGAGAGGATCTGTGGTCTGACCCTTCGGAGTCCCTCATAGCCAAAAGCAAGACAAAGAATGTCACTTTCCCAGGCTCCAATGTCTTCAGGATCAGAAGCGGACAGAAAAGCAGAGTTTGGCATTGCTTTCTTTGTTGTTTTAAGTGTTTTTAGATTTGTTTGTTTTATTTTACGTGTAGAATGTTTTTTCTTCATGCACATACACTTCATATGTGTACGTACTGGGCCTGCAGGGGTCGGAAGAGAGCGTCCCTGCAACTGTCTGTACAGACATTAAGAGCAGCCATGTGGGTTCTGGGACCCAAACCCAGTTCCTCTGCAAGAGCAGGGCACTCTCAACCCCTGACTGACCTCCAGGCCCCTGAGTCTGAGTTCTGACTCCAGGCTTCCCATCTGCCCGAGGGGAACAAGATGGTATCACGCTGATACCTGAGCAGCTGGGCGAGTTGCCTTACTTGCTAGGGTTCCTGTAGCCTTGATACTGTCCTAAGATCCACGAAGAAAAGTGAGGCCCAAGAGGGAGTCATCTTACATTCCTCTAGTGAGCCAAGAGGCTGCAACTCACTCAGGGACTCCAGGTTCATTTGCCCTCCCCAGAGTTCCCTGCCTTACACCTCTTTCACCGGTCCAGTCTCTACTCAACATCTAGAACTCTAAAAAGGTCTTTCCTAGCCATCCTATAGGGGATAAGAAACAAATACAAGAGCAGAGAACGAGGAGGAAGGGAATGAGGGGAAGAGGTCAGGGATGTTTGTTCTGGAAGACAGAGGTCTGCCTCTGGATAGAGAGGAGGTGGAGGCCGAACGCAGGAAAATGGCAGTGTATAAAGGTGCAGGGGAAGCGGCGGGCTAGGATGGGGTGTTTAATTGGGTAAGTGGGTGAGGCGAGCCAAAATGGGCCTTTGATTGCTGGACTTCAATCCTTTGATAGCTGGACCTTGGGAGTCAGCCTCAGGAGGAAGTGGCCAAAGAAGGGAACAGACTTGGGGGCTAGCTTTAGGGATGTCATCTGACAGATTTTGGCAAAGCAGAGGGAATGCGGGAGAAGGGCAAGGCCTGCCACATCATGCTTGAGCTGGCCAGAGTCTCTTCATTTATTATTATTATTATTACTGCCATCATCATCTTACCATTCCTTCGCTCTGCTTCCTTACTCGATTTTATTTCCTGCAGAACTGTCTGATAGTAAGAGACAAACTGACCACTTGCTTCCAGCCGAGGAGGGAAATATCATGGAGACAGGACTTTGCTTCTTTTCTTAAGAAGCTCTGCTCTTCTAATTGTCCATTGCTGGGGCATCTAGCGCAGCATGGAGAAACAGGCACTCAGCAAATGGCAAATCTGCGAGAAAATCAATAGATCAAGAAACAGACGTGTAATGTCAGCAGGCTGGCAGTTAAAAGCCTTTGTCCTGGGTTTGGATTTCTAAGACATTTATGATGCTAGAGATTTTAGGGAAAATTTCAAGGTTATCACAGTTTTACTATTAATAGTTTGGCTTTTGACCTTGACATTGAAAAACTAACTAAAAATTTAAGTTTATTACAAGGCCACATTTAACAATAATGTCATATTTTCCTAGTGCTTTGTGATAGGATGTTTTTCTTGTCTTCTTCCACTCGAGTTGAAGCAGAGCGTGATTCAAAGAAAAGGGACTTTGGAGTCAGCAAAATGTCTTTTTTAATCTTAGCTCAGGCATTACCATGAGACTGCAACTTTTTGCACCTCAGTTTTGCTACCTGTAAAATGGGAGTAAGCAGTGTTCGCTTTTAACCGACCAGGCAAGGGCAATGGCGCCTGCTGTTGCTACTGTTGCTACTGTTGCTATTTCATCTGCTCTTTCACTGGCATCACTGAAAGGAGGGGCGAAGCCAGGGTCAGCTTTTTTGAGGTAATCTGGGTAAACAACGGGCTAGAGAGATGTCTCAGCAGTTAGCAGGGTTTGTTTCCCCAGTGGGATCCGAGTTCCGTTCCCAGCTCCCACACACACACAGCTCACAACCGCTTATACCTCCTGCCCTGCAGGATCTGACGCCCTCTTCTGGTCTCCAAGGGTACTGCATGAACATGGCATACTCACCTTTAAGCACTTAAAAACAAGCCTTCAAATCACAAGAGGGTCAGCAAATGTAGCAAGAGAGTGCCTGTTGGCCATTAGGAGGAACAACAGATGACTGATAGAAAAGTTAAAACAAGGAGGAACCCAGTCTGTTAATGTCTGTTCCCCAGGGCCACTTTCTCCATTGGATCCTTTGGTTTAGAATGTTAGCTCACCGGCCACCTGAACACCAACATCAGCGTAAGGTTTGTTGTAGTACATGTATCCAAGCGTAACTGATAAAGAGTATATAGTTCGCTTCACCCGGGCTGTAAGGCCCTCGATGTTCTCAGTCAAGGTAAAGCAAGCAAGCGTGGGTGGTCCGCAAGAACAAGCCCCTGGCTTGCCTGATGCACTGCTAGTTCTTGGGCTTCATCAGAGAACTGACTGTTTTCAAAAAGAAACACGTTCCGGCCAGGCATAGTGACACAGGATGGTAACCCTAACGTTTAGCAGGCTGAGGTAGAGGTAAAAGGGTCATGAATTCTAGGCTAGCCTAAGCTACACAGCAAACTCTAGGCCAGCCTGGGCTTATAGCCAGACCAACTGAAAAAAGGGTGGAAAAGAGGAGGAGGAAGAAGAGGAGGAAGAGGAGGAAGAGGAAAAGGAACTATTGATCCCTGGTCCTCACCAGCCTCTAGGGAAGGGTGATCATAGCTAAGGGTGACTCTGAAGCTCCTTCAGGAGCTTAAGTGTTGAAGAACGTGGCAGGTGGGTGTGCAGAGGACCTCAGAGGCTGGTGCTAAAGTTAACAGCTGCATGAACCCTATAGGCAGACTCTGCTAAGCCATAAGTCCCTTATTCCTAGGGCTTTACGCTTTCTGTTCAGTTCTGTGAAAAACTCAGCAGAACTGCCTTGCCTCTAACCGGGAGTCACTGATAGCCGGGCAGAGCTGTAGCTTTTCAGGCTGGACTCATTCTGCTGTTGTATCTGAAGGGCACAGGGAGGCGGGCTGAGGCCCACACAAATAACAAAGTAGATGATGTAGGACTGTTGTCCCCTCCACCCATCCAGAGCAGCCACCATCCAGGAAATCCTGTTTGCCTTCATGGGAGGACCCTGAGCTAATGAATTTACCAGTGGGAATAAACATGGTCACATGCCTTTTCAGGAAAAAGAATGTTCTGGAAGGCAGATGTAAATACCATGCAGTTGCCCTTTTGAAAATGTCCCTAGCGGGCATCATTGTGGGTCTGGAGTTAGAATCACATGAATGGAGATTAGCAGCCCCTTCAGGAAGCCTGCTTTCATCACAGAACAGTTTAGAATCAATACAAAATGTGAGGCACTGCCACTACCCTGTAATAGACAGGACTCCATACTAGACTTTACAAGTGATTTTGAAATCTTAGTTTAGTTCAGTTTTGAGGCAAGGTCTCTTGAATCCCAGACTAACCTCTGACTCACTCTGTAGTTGAAGCAGGCCTCAAACTCATTATCCTCCTGCCTCCAGTTCCCAAGTGGCAGGATGACAGTCTTATGTCACCACATCTGGCTTAAAATCTATTTTATTCTACTTGTATAAAGAGGAACTATACCATTGAATACATTCCTAAAATACCCCCACAGACTTTCAAAACAACCACCACAACAACAGCAACAACTTGAGTTCATGGCAGCAAACAGAACAATGCCAAAAAGAAATAATTTCCAATAAGGTTATATTCTAAGGCTAATGTTTATACCCCAAGGAAATATACATTCTAGCTTCCAGCAATAGATATTTAACCACTCAAGTTTTCTATTCTGAACTTTCTCAGTGTTTCCCAGTAATGACCCTTGGGGTTGTTAAAACAAACCTTCCAATTTCATGGGAAAATAATTGTCTTAAAAAAGAAGACAGAATTCTAACTACAGTCCATGCTTTCAGATTTCACTTAAATTTTAAAGGAATAGGTTTGTTTTGAAAGTATCCTTTTTAAACTTATTTAAAAAGTATTCTCAATCCCTCTGTGCAAAAAAAAGAAATTCTTATCCTTCAAACTTTTTTTTTTTATGAGGTTGGACCTGAGCCCATCCCTTCAGACTCGATTGTATTTTCCATCCAGGACAAGAGCAGTGATTAGTCCAGTGACAGAGAAGTGAATTTATTACTTGACATATGGGATGGGCTTAGTAAGAAGTGATTGGACACATGTCTGTTACATGGTGAACACCAAGAAAGATGGGTAAGGTCACCAGAAGGGAAGGAATCATTTCCTGTCCCAGGAGCTTATAAATGGTGGTCAAGACATGATGTGATATAAGATACTGGGGAAGAAGCTTTCTAAGGCTAGATATAATCATATCTGTAAGCTGGCTGGCTGCCTGGTTCTCTGTCTCTATCTCTCTGTCTTTCTGTCTGTCTGTCTCTCTCTGTCTGTCTGTCTGTCTTTCTGTGTGTGTCTCTGTCTTTCTGTCTCCCTGTCTGTCTGTCTGTCTCTCTCTCTCCCTTTCTGTGTGTGTGTGTACCCGCGCGCGTGTGTGTGTGTGTGTGTGTGTGTGTGTGTACGTGTGTACGTGTGTGTGTGTGTGTGTGTGCGCGTGTGTGTGTGTGTGCGCGCGTGCGTGTGTGTGTGTGTGTGTGTGTGTGTGTGTGTGTGTTTGTGTTTGGGGCAGATTTATTTGGAGAGCCGATATTCAACTGCCTGGAGACAAGTTGGAAAAGCAACAAAGAACTAGGCCATTTTTTTGCATTTCAAGTGACCAAACTTTTGATGACCAATGCTTGAATCCTGGACACCAGAGATATGAAACACCAATAAAGAATGGACATGCTGGGTGCCTGTGTACAATCAAGGCCAAAGGCAATTAACTGTGTGTGTATGTGTGTGTGTTGGTGTTCTGGGAGAATTTCAAGCATGAACATGTCTGTTCAGCACTTAGACTGTATGCAAACCAACTACACAGTGTTATAAAGACCAGAACTCACTCATGTGAGTGGAGAGCAGAACTCTTAGTGACTGCAGTGGTAAGAGAGCCTCCCTTCCAGGTCATTCCTGTTAGTCTTGCCGCAGTCACAGCTTGCTCCTCACACATGGCCTTTGGCCTTGAACATCAAGGTTGTTGGTAGGAGTTGGGAGAGGTCAGGTCACTAAACCTTTCTTTGTCTCTAAAAGAGCTCATTCCGATGGACCGATGTGTGCAGTCTCTGCTTTACTGCAGGATCCACCAGGACCTCTCTCCTACCTCCGCAAACACTCATGGTCTTCATGCACTCTCCTTTCAGTTGCAGTGGGTGGTCCTGTGGCGGAAGAATACACGGTGGATATTGAGATCAGTTTTGAAAATGTCTCCTTCCTGGAGTCCATCAGAGCTCACTTGAACAGCCTCAGTTTTCCAATTCAAGGGAACGGCACTGACATTTTGAGCATAGCAATGACTACAGGTGAGTGGGAAACGCATTGTTTGAGGGTGCCTGAGTGGGAATATCAGGAGAAAGGCAGACAACCTGCTTGTAAACCAAACTAAACATGAAAGGCAAGTGTAATGACCCAACCAGACCACTGTGTGACTTTATGACCCCATACCTCCCGGAATGAACTCACTAGCTGTAAATTCCTCAGCCAGTCACCTTACTTTAAATGATGAACAAAGACTTTCTTGGTGGTCGCCATAAAGTGACCAATAAGACATTGACAAGCCCTTCCTTTCCCTCTGAACAATGTGTGGGTGCCCTCAGTAAGTTAGGAGCAGCCACTTCTTTCCTTTGATGTGTTGTAGGTCAGGAACTAGCAACCAGGCATGCACCTAAATCAGAAGCAATACAGCATGTTTAGCCTTTGTGTTTGAGAACTCCCTACTGAAACTAAACCATTCCTCCTTTGTCTCAGGGTACCATCCCCAGAGACTCAGTGTCCCACAAATGAGGCTGCCCTTTTTCCTTTAAAAGTTCTGCAACTTGGAAAGCACCATTGCAACTTGGAAAGCACCATTGCGACTTGGTTACCCTTCCTATTTCAGATACAACTTTGATTTGAGTAGCAGCATCCTAAGGCACCCCATCTGCATAACAGTCTCTCTGGTCCAATGTGAGAAACTGATTCAAGGGTCTGTTTGCAAAGCATGTTTATATTCTTTTATAATGACCCCAGTGAGATTAGGATCCATTTGGACTGTTCTTTTGCCTTGAAATGTAAAAGTTATTGATTTGTATTCTGTATTTATGATTTATTTCCATGTAACAAATCTCTCTTAGTGCTATTGAACAACAACAGACATGCATTATCTTAAAGCTTATAGGGGCCTGGAGTCTTGTAGTAGCAGCCTAGATGGGTGGTTCTAGCTTAGGAACTTTGATCTGAAGGCTCTAATGGACTGGTCATTTCAAGTTAACCAGGTAATTTTTTACAGATTACTCTTCCTAAATAGTTATTATTTAGAGATCTTAATTTTTTAACCATGTGGTTCTCTTCCTGACAGGTCTTTGTACAAGGCAGCCAACTTCCCCAGAGGAAAAGAGAGGGGGAGAAGGAGAAATGGGGGAGGGATAAAGGGAAAGGAGAGAGAGGAAGATGATAGATAAATAGATAGATAGATAGATAGATATAGACAGATAAATAGACAGACAGATACATAAAGGGAATATATGCTAAAGTATACCATCATTTTTACCATGTTCTATAAGAAGGTACCATAAAAGGCTGTGTTCCCAGAGGCAGAGATGTTCAGTGTTCTCTCTGTCTTTGTTTCTCAACCTTTGTAATGCTGCAACCCTTTAACACAGTTCCTCACATTGTGGTGACCCCCAAAATTATTTTCACTGCTACTTCATAACTGTAGTTTTGCTGCAGTTATGAATCATAACATGAATATTTCAAGAGACAGAGGTTTGCCGAAGGGTTACAACCCACAGGTTGAGATACACTACTGCTCAAGGGATCGGATCATCACAGACATCTAGTAGCCATGTAAAATAAAACATGACTATCAAAAATCTGCAGCAACTCAACATTGTCACCTTTCTGGTGACCTCATCTTTGGCTTGGTGATCCGTATATGATCCCTTGAATCTCATGCAATTCTACTGAACTTTCTAGAAGATAGATGTGTAACTGAGCTAGGATTTCCTACCAGCATAGATACTTGCAATCTAAAAATGTAAGGGTGGTGACTACCTTATCTTGTATGTCTTGGTTGATGGCAGTGTGCACACCTGCTGGAAATGACCTCTTGTGCTTCTGCGAGAAAGGCTACCAGTGGCCCGAGGAAAGGTGTCTCCATTCTCTCCCTTGTCAAGAGTATGACAGTGCCCTGCCAAGCAGCTACTGTAGTTGTCTGAAAGGACTTCCTCCCCAGGGACCTTTCTGCCAGCTCCCAGAAGGTATGCAATTGTTCTTTAAAGATTTGTTGAATGAATTTTCAACTTTATCACAAGCCGATGTCTATCTTGCCTATATTCAAACACCAGTGAGAGATTTACATTTCCCTGTGTTTTTCAGCATACATTACCTTAAAAATCAAAGTCAGACTGAACATCGGATTTCAAGAAGACCTAAAGAACACGTCCTCTGCCCTCTATAGGTCCTACAAGACTGATCTGGAAAGAGCGGTAGGTTTGGGTCACTAGTCTCTTACTCAATAAACTATTTAGGAGGAATGGAGATTCACAATGGACAGTGTGCTTACATGAGCATGCCCTAGGTGTAAAGATTTGAAAACATGCAAACCCACCTGAGGAGAATTAAGAAACATTCAAATTAAACAACATTTAGAGGACTAGGGTGTCACCTTGGCCTATCAGGAGGACTTCTCTCTTGAGTAGAAGTAATTCAGATAACATTTGGTGGCATCCTTTCACTAGAAGCAATTCAGAAGCCTGGTCCAGAAGAGGTTGCTGGTTCAAGTCTATTCTTCAGGCAGTCTCACATTGTCCTGTGTCATGTAGCTCCAGCACAGATAAGACTTCTAACATCACTGAGCAGCCCACTTCAAGGCTGAGCTCAGAGAGTTTTAAACTTCTCTAGCCTGAAAGTCACTAGGTTTTCTCTTCAGGGTCAGCCTATTGTTACTAAGGTCAAAACAGAGACGCCTCTGCAAGTGTTAACTGTCTCCCAGATGCAGTGATACAGTGCTTGATATTGGATTAAGCCACTCAAATGCAAATGCTTTGCTTGAATTGGTATATTTCAAACACTGTCTCCTAATTGCTGTGACTGCTATCACACATGGGCTGAAGTAGTGACTCCCCAGAACTCCTAGTCCTCAGGGCAGGAGCTGCCTAAGCTAATAGGCTTATAATGATTATTCCTTGGTGCCTTGATGGAATATCGATTCTACAGAGTCCTTGAATGACTGGTTTGCACCTCTAGCATATAATAAGTATAGTATATAAATTATATACTTTTTTAAAGATTTATTTATTATTATATCTAAGTAAACTGTAGCTGTTTTCCGACACACCAGGAGAGGGTGTCAAATCTCATTACAGATAGTTGTGAGTCACCATGTGGTGGTTGGGAATTGAACTCAGGACCTTCGGAAGAGCAGTCAATGCTCTTAACCGCTGAGCCATCTCTCCAGCCCCAATTATATACTTTTAAGAAACTATGGGCTCATATAAGAATCTTACCCAGGTACCAGGTCTACAACACATATTGTATATTTCTTGGTGCCCTTATTTTTATTTCTGTCGCTATGATAAAGCAACTCTGAATCAAAGGAATCTAAGTAAAGAAAGGATTTGTCTGCCTTAGAAGCAGGTCACAGTCTGTGTTTTTGAGGAAGTAAAAGCAGAGACTCAGCCTTTACTAAACATGTCATAACCACAGTTAAAAATAGATAAGAATGAGTTCATCTATACTGCCTGCTTCTTGTTGCTAATTCACACTTAGCTTTCCCCTGTCTCATGTAGCTCTGGACCTCTGCCTACGGAATGGTACCACCCACAGCAAGCTAGGTCTTCCTATATTAATGAACAATCAGGACAATCCCTCACAGATATGCCCATAAGCCAACATGACCTGGGTATTCCTCCAGTAGAGTCTGTCGTTGTGGGTGATTCTAGATTGTGACAAGTGACAAAGCTAACTATGATACCTGGTCATGTAACTTGAGTGGGTCAGTTTGGGGTTGATATTCAGGAGAACAATACAAACATGTCCCATTGACAAATGAAAGTGGTTTTACCAAAGTCACAGTGCTGTCACGGTGGGGGACAAGTGGGATGGTGGCTGTGAGGGTGTTCCTGACTTTCAGCTCTCTGGCTCTGGTTCAGTAAACAGCCCCAAGGGCTGCCTCTGACACTCAGGAATGGGTTTCTTCTCCTTACCTCAGAATACACATAATTGATATGTGTCTGTCAGACAGGGAGATTTCCGGAGAGATTCTTAAATGTCCTTGGATGGTCTTTCTGAATGTTGTTGGGTGTGGTGTAGGATTTTTTTTTCATTCCACCTTCCTTTTCTCTTCCCTTGGCATTTGATGCCACATTCTCCCTTCCCCACAGCTTCTCTGCTCTTTCTCTTGCATTTTCCTGAGTGGCCTTTTGTGCCCTTAATCCACTGTGTGCTTCTCTAAAGACCGACACAAGTTGTTAGAAATTACTCCTTCAAGGCTCTGCCAATGCCACCGCTAACAAAATAGATAAAATAAAGCCTTTACCCAGGTCATGTAAACCTTTGATATCTCTGACCGGTCTCATATCATTCTCTTGCTTTATTTTCCAGTTCCGAGCGGGTTATAAAACTCTACCAGGATTCAGATCGGTGACTGTGACACAGTTCACGTAAGAATAATGTGATTTTTTTCATTTTTCTATGAGGGCAGAAACCAATACACCAGGCAATGAGACAAAACATCCATGGGCAATCATGTGACATTATCACATGCAATCATGTGACATTATCACATGCCTATCAGGAGCAGCTTGACAGAGGTGAGACCTATGCCCACCAGAGCACAGTGATGAACAGGAAAAGGAAACACCAAGGCATGTTCCTACCCTATAGCAGTGAGGAAACACAAAGGTGTATTCATCTCATGCATGAAAGACTTTTGCAAACAGAAATATATCTCTAGTTCTGAGAGCGTGAAACATTAGAGTTGAATCATACAGCAATGTTAAAGACATTAATAGAAGATTCTGATAGGCAGACAGGATCTTGGGATTTCCTGGCATACATGAAGGACTCTGCGGGAGTCTGGAAATCTTGTGGGTTCAGCTCACTGTTCTTTATATGGTCACTTTTCTCATTTATATTACTGGGCCAGTCTTGCCTTGGGTGTCAGCTAACATTTAAAGACAGGCTTGTTTGAGTGATTCCTTGATGATAGAACTCAGTTGGTCTCTGCTATTTTGATTTTCTGTGCAATAAACCACAAAGATCTAGATACTCCTAGATCAATTACTGCCTTACTGAACCTTGTGGTCTCTATGCAGCAAGGGCAGCGTGGTTGTGAAGTACATAGTCCAAGTTACATCAGCACCACCGCCTGGATCAATTCATAAAGCCAATGAGCAAGTCATACAGAACCTCAACCAGACTTACAGAATGGACTACAGCTCCTTCCAAGGAACGCCGAGCAGTAAGTGGGATCTACTACATTATCACACCGGTGCCTCATAGCTTGGGGTGGGCATGATGTGATGGTACTGCTTAAACTTAGGGAATCTACCCCCGAGATTCTTGCATATCTGTGTGTACTGCTGCACTGTTTACACAGTCTAGGAAATAGAATCAGCCTAGATATCAACAAACAAGCAGATAACGAAAATCTCAGCATATATATGTGTATGTGTGTGTGTGTGTGTGTGTGTGTGTGTGTGTGTGTGTGTGTGTGTGTATAATGAGATTTTCTTAGTCTATCAAGAACAATAAAACTGAAAAATTTTCTAGGAAAACAGTATGGAGATCTTAACGTTTAATGTTAGAAGAAAGGAAGCTACTGTGGATGGAGGGGCTGAGGCAGGCAGTGGTGACACACGCCTTTAATCCCAGTAGTCAGGAGGCAGAGGCAAGCAGATGTCTGAGTTCGAGGCCAGCCTGGTCTACCGAGTGAGTTCCAGGACAGCCAGGGCTGCAAGAAGAAAACTTGTCTTGAATTAAACAAACAAGTCAAAAATGCCATAATGAAATCTAATACATTCTATACAAAAAAAGAAAAAAGAAAAAAGTGAGGCGGAAGACAAAGAACTAGGAAATCGTGGCGATATTTCCTGGCACGGAGGTCTGGAGCTTGTATGCCAACTGACTCTTTTTGACTAACATTACTGCAGCAGAAGTGTCAGGGAGATGGGAACAGGGGTTCATCCTAAAACCACGGGGCTTGTGATTACCTATGTTCATATATTGAAAAGATCCATAACTGTAAACCTATCACTGTGAAACAGTAACAGAGGATGCTGATACTAAACAGGGTTCTATTGTTGATTTAGAGGGTGGGTCTCAGAACATATCCGCACCACATTAACCCTACAAAGACCTATCCATACTTCAATTCCTCAAGCCATGGGGAGGCTTCCAAAGCACTGCTCCAGGTCATTTAAAACAGTGGTGCGAAACTCCATGACTTCAGATACTCCCTTCCATTTCACAGATGGGATTCAGATACGGGCTCTGGTGTATCAGTACGTGATGGAACCTTTGTTTCGCAGAGAGTGGTAGGGGCAGCATGTGGCAAGACTGTGACAAACAGAGGCTAAGAGGAGCCCTCAAGAATCCTGGAGGCAAAGCAGGCAGAGCCCCAAGGCTTGCACCATTGATGTGTAATCCTCAAACTTTTTCTTTGAATTTCTAGATGAAACGAAGTTCACTGTCATACCAGAGTTCATCTTTGAAGGAGACAATGTAACCCTGGAGTGTGAAACTGAATTTGTGACCTCCAACACATCTTGGTACTATGGAGACAAACGCTCTGACATCCAGAACAGTGACAAATTCTCCATTCACACTGAAGTCATCAACAATATGAGTCTGATCACCCGCCTTACCATTTACAACTTCACACAACACGATGCAGGTGAGTTTCTGATCAGAGACTTGTGGGAGGAACTGAATGTGTGCAGAGAAGCAGCCCACAGAACAAGGATTGTGTGGTGAGCTGTTCTCAAGAAGCCTGATGGCTCCTATTCTAAAATGGAAAATTCATCCCATAGCATGCTTTCATGTGTGTGTGTGTGTGTGTGTGTGTGTGTGTGTGCATGTGTCTGTGAATGTGTATGTATATGTGTGAATGTGGATGTGTTTGTGTGGATGTGTGTATACGTGTGTGAATTTATTTGTGTGTATATGTGTGTATATGTGTGCATACGTGTATATATGTATGTGAATGCACATGTGTATATACATGTGTGTATGTGTATGCATATGTGTGTATGTATGTGTGTATATGTGTGTATGTGTGTGCATATGTGTGTGCAAGTGTGTGTATATATGTATGTATGTGTGTATGTGTGTGCATATGCGTGTATGTGTGTGCATGTGTATATATGTGTATATGTGTGTATGTGTGTATATGTGTGTGCATATGTGTATATGTGTATGCATGTGTGTATGTGTGTATATATGTGCATATGTGTGTATGTGTATATGTGTGTATGTGTGTGCATATGTGTATATGTGTGTGCATGTGTGCATGTGTATGTATATATGTATGTGTATGTGTGTATATATGTGTGTATGTATGTGAATGTGTGTATATATATATGTGTGTGTGTGTATATGTGTGTGTATGCATATGTTGCATGGGTATGTGAATTGCCACAAGGAAGCCAGACTTTGAGCTCCCTTTCTTTGTTGTTCCCATTTTGATTTTGAGTCAGGGTCTCTCACTGAATTCAACACTGAACAATCTGCTAGTCAGTGAGATCTGAGGACCCGCCTGTCTCTGCCTCTCTGGCTGTAGAGTTACAGATACATGTTACTGTTTCCATCTTTTTTATAGGTTTTGGGAATTTGAACTCAGACCCTCATGTTTGCACAGACCACTGAACCATCTCCCCAATGACCACTGTTTAAAATGATGTTTAAAATTCAGTGGTTTGTTTTTCAATTTTACATAATATGTAGTAGTGGTTTTATGCTGTTTTATTTTGAACTAACTTATAAAACTTAGTTTGCTGAGATGAAACTGGCATATAACATACTGCACATAGTTTAAGTATACAACTTGTTAAGTTTTGACACATATACTTGAAAAGGCATCACTAAAATTAAGGTGGAAATATATCCAGCCTCCTCTAATACTCTTTTTTGCCACAGCAATCCCTCTCTTTGGCCTTTTCCCACCCTACCTATTCCAAGTAACCAAAAATTCATAAATCTTAGTTCTTCAGAGATTAACAATGAGCTTGCCACATTTTAGTACTTAATAACCCCACCTAAGACCAGATATCAGGAGGACCAGCTCTGTTCCTCCACACAAGAAAGAGGACTATAAATACATGAGTCTGATCACACTTTTACCACAGGGTTAAATAGCAAGCCTGAATTATTCATGATCCCCCAACTCTCCAAGACTTACCAATTTCACTTCTCCATATGACCCTGAGAATAGCCCTTTTTTACCTTTTACCTCACATAGTCAGACGTGTCTAAGCTGGCTTGACAGTTTCTGAACATTCCTCATGGGGCCCTTGTGTCAAGTCTCAGATGCCACAGCACATGAAGTGAGGGTAAGTTCTATTAAAGGAAACTCACAGGAGGGATAACAACTCCTGATTTTGTGTATCCTTTCCAGGCATGTATGGTTGCAATGTGACATTGGATATTTTTGAATATGGAACAGTCAGAAAATTAGATGTCACTCCCATCCGGATTTTGGCTAAGGAAGAAAGAAAGGTGGTGTGTGATAACAATCCTATATCGTTGAACTGCTGCAGCGAGAATATTGCAAACTGGAGCAAAATTGAATGGAAACAGGAAGGGAAAATAAGCATCGTAGGTAAGGACGGTGGATAAAGAGGGCTCTTTGCTTACCCCTCAGCCAAGAAAAAATGGGAGATCTTGTAGGCAGAGGAGGTATGTTGTTTACTCTGGACCATGAAGACAAAACCCAAACCCAAAACCACTAAGTTTGATGCCAGTTTCAGCCTGGGTGCTGCACTGCACAGCAAACCTCGAAAAGTACTCTCAGGCAAGCGTCATGCTTGTGGTGACAACAAGATCCTAGAAAAAAAAGACCCAAGAGGGGGTGGCCTGGTGACATAGGTCCATAGCGTGGCCCACCCTTCTCTTCAGTCCTCAGTGAAGAGTTAAAGCTGAGGTCACGAACTTTTCACCTAGGCCTGACTGGAGGTTCTCCTTTCTTTACTGCCTGGAGTCTCTCACTTATGTGCTCGCTTCAGATTTTTCTCTCCGTTCCCAGCATGCATTTCTCTGTAGACCTATTGTTTCTCTCTCAGTTCCTTCATGTCCATTTCTACTTGTCCAGTTTTCTGCATGTATATGTATGTGGCATGTGTGTTCACACGTGTTGGGCCATACAGTTGGGGGAATATACATGTGTGAAGGGCAGGGGCTAACTCTGAGTGAGGGTCTTCCTTGCTAGTGTAGCTAGCCTGATTGGTCCAGAGATCTCCTGTCTTTCCTTTCTGCATGCTGGCTTTGTAGGCAGGCTGCCACCTTTTATCTGGGTGCCGGGGTCTGACTTCCGTCATCCTTCACACGC